>NC_034183.2:28195679-28205679 GCF_002021735.2 Oncorhynchus kisutch
GTCCCCAAGAGACACCCAGTGAGTCCAGCTCTGTGTGCCTGTGTGCCCTTTGGTGCTATGGTGTTGCCTGTGCATATCCTGTGCCGTGGCTTTGGCTCTGTGCTGTGCTGTGCTGTGGCTTTGTGGGAGTGTGGGTGGAGTCGCTGTGTATGTGAATTAGAGTGGGTGGAATTTCCTCTTTGCTTGGTGCTGGTTGCATGCAGTGTGGTGGCAGGGGTGTGTGTGCATTGCATGCAGTGTGGTGGCAGGGGTGTGTGTGCATTGCATGCAGTGTGGTGGCAGGGGTGTGTGTGCATTGCATGCAGTGTGGTGGCAGGGGTGTGTGTGCATTGCATGCAGTGTGGTGCCTTGGTGATGCATGGCTGGCGGTGGTCTGCTGGTGAACGAACAAACATGCATGGACTGACAATACTAGAACGAAGAGATTGGTAAGAGGGAGAGAGAGTGTATGTATGTGCATGTGCACACCTGTATGTGTGTGGTGTGTGTGTGTGGGTGTGTGGGTGTGCGTCATTCCAGTTGACCTTGACCGTTGTCAGGATGCACCATAACTCTCCGTCTCCTTTATGATCTTATTAAACATGGTAGTTAAACATCTCTCTGTTTCATCAGCTAATAACTCCATCCTCATAACCTCATAGCTATTCTGCGCCTGCTACTCCATCTCTGACACCTGTCTAAAAACCAAAGATCCTAACGGTAGGGAGGGGGCCTCGTTGTCAAAATCTGCCCTGCTCACTGTTCCCCCTGTACTTCCACTGGGCTCTCCTAGCTCACACTGCAGAACACACACATTGTGTAGTCGTAGTCAGACGGTGTGATTGTGGCAGTCAGTTCTGTCCTGTGTTCCTGTATTATCCCAGCAGTGCTAAGAGGCTTATAGTATGTATACTAGTGAGATCCCACAGCCCTACTGCTCTCCTTTACCACCACACAACACTGAGACTTAATGGCTTTTATCTGTGCTTACCAGGCCTGTGTGTATCTGTAGGGGTTGTAATACTGTACTATAGCCAGTAGGGCACCTCTGTCTAAACCTCCACTGTTATTTAGACTGTCGCCTCTGTCTAAACCTCCACTGTTATTTAGACTGTCACCTCTGTCTAAACCTCCACTGTTATTTAGACTGTCGCCTCTGTCTAAACCTCCACTGTTATTTAGACTGTCACCTTCTGTCTAAACCTCCACTGTTATTTAGACTGTCACCTCTGTCTAAACCTCCACTGTTATTTAGACTGTCACCTCTGTCTAAACCTCCACTGTTATTTAGACTGTCGCCTCTGTCTAAACCTCCACTGTTATTTAGACTGTCGCCTCTGTCTAAACCTCCACTGTTATTTAGACTGTCGCCTCTGTCTAAACCTCCACTGTTATTTAGACTGTCGCCTCTGTCTAAACCTCCACTGTTATTTAGACTGTCAACTCTGTCTAAACCTCCACTGTTATTTAGACTGTCGCCTCTGTCTAAACCTCCATTGTTATTTAGACTGTCACCTCTGTCTAAACCTCCACTGTTATTTAGACTGTCGCCTCTGTCTAAACCTCCACTGTTATTTAGACTGTCGCCTCTGTCTAAACCTCCACTGTTATTTAGACTGTCGCCTCTGTCTAAACCTCCACTGTTATTTAGACTGTCGCCTCTGTCTAAACCTTCACTGTTATTTAGACTGTCAACTCTGTCTAAACCTTATGCTCCACTGTTACAGTATTTAGACTGTCACCTTCTGTCTAAACCTCCACTGTTATTTAGACTGTCACCTCTGTCTAAACCTCCACTGTTATTTAGACTGTCACCTCTGTCTAAACCTCCACTGTTATTTAGACTGTCAACTCTGTCTAAACCTTATGCTCCACTGTTACAGTATTTAGACTGTCCCCTCTGTCTAAACCTCCACTGTTATTTAGACTGTCACCTCTGTCTAAACCTCCACTGTTATTTAGACTGTCAACTCTGTCTAAACCTTATGCTCCACTGTTACAGTATTTAGACTGTCACCTTCTGTCTAAACCTCCACTGTTATTTAGACTGTCACCTCTGTCTAAACCTCCACTGTTATTTAGACTGTCACCTCTGTCTAAACCTTATGCTCCACTGTTATTTAGACTGTCACATCTGTCTAAACCTCCACTGTTATTTAGACTGTCACCTCTGTCTAAACCTCCACTGTTATTTAGACTGTCACCTTCTGTCTAAACCTCCACTGTTATTTAGACTGTCACCTCTGTCTAAACCTCCACTGTTATTTAGACTGTCACCTCTGTCTAAACCTCCACTGTTATTTAGACTGTCACATCTGTCTAAACCTCCACTGTTATTTAGACTGTCACCTCTGTCTAAACCTCCACTGTTATTTAGACTGTCACCTTCTGTCTAAACCTCCACTGTTATTTAGACTGTTACCTTCTGTCTAAACCTCCACTCTTATTTAGACTGTCACCTTCTGTCTAAACCTCCACTCTTATTTAGACTGTCACCTTCTGTCTAAACCTCCACTGTTATTTAGACTGTCACCTTCTGTCTAAACCTCCACTGTTATTTAGACTGTCACCTTCTGTCTAAACCTCCACTGTTATTTAGACTGTCACCTCTGTCTAAACCCCCACTGTTATTTAGGCTGTCACCTTCTGTCTAAACCTTATGCTCCAATGTTATTTAGACTGTCACCTTCTGTCTAAACCTCCACTCTTATTTAGACTGTCACCTTCTGTCTAAACCTCCACTGTTATTTAGACTGTCACCTTCTGTCTAAACCTCCACTGTTATTTAGACTGTCACCTTCTGTCTAAACCTCCACTGTTATTTAGACTGTCACCTTCTGTCTAAACCTCCACTGTTATTTAGACTGTCACCTCTGTCTAAACCCCCACTGTTATTTAGGCTGTCACCTTCTGTCTAAACCTTATGCTCCAATGTTATTTAGACTGTCACCTTCTGTCTAAACCTCCACTGTTATTTAGACTGTCACCTTCTGTCTAAATCTCCACTGTTATTTAGACTGTCACCTCTGTCTAAACCCCCACTGTTATTTAGGCTGTCACCTTCTGTCTAAACCTTATGCTCCAATGTTATTTAGACTGTCACCTTCTGTCTAAACCTCCACTGTTATTTAGACTGTCACCTTCTGTCTAAACCTCCAATGTTATTTAGACTGTCACCTTCTGTCTAAACCTCCACTGTTATTTAGACTGTCACCTCTGTCTAAATCTCCACTGTTATTTAGACTGTCACCTCTGTCCAAACCTCCACTGTTATTTAGACTGTCACCTCTGTCTAAACCTCCACTGTTATTTAGACTGTCACCTCTGTCTAAACCTCCACTGTTATTTAGACTGTCACCTCTGTCTAAGCCTCCACTGTTATTTAGACTGTCACCTCTGTCTAAACCTCCACTGTTATTTAGACTGTCACCTTCTGTCTAAACCTCCACTGTTATTTAGACTGTCACCTCTGTCTAAACCTCCACTGTTATTTAGACTGTCACCTCTGTCTAAACCTCCACTGTTATTTAGACTGTCACCTCTGTCTAAACCTTATGCTCCACTGTTATTTAGACTGTCACCTCTGTCTAAGCCTCCACTGTTATTTAGACTGTCACCTCTGTCTAAACCTTATGCTCCACTGTTATTTAGACTGTCACCTTCTGTCTAAACCTCCACTGTTATTTAGACTGTCACCTCTGTCTAAACCTCCACTGTTATTTAGACTGTCACCTCTGTCTAAACCCCCACTGTTATTTAGACTGTCACCTCTGTCTAAACCTCCACTGTTATTTAGACTGTCACCTCTGTCTAAGCCTCCACTGTTATTTAGACTGTCACCTCTGTCTAAACCTCCACTGTTATTTAGACTGTCACCTCTGTCTAAACCTTATGCTCCACTGTTATTTAGACTGTCACCTCTGTCTAAGCCTCCACTGTTATTTAGACTGTCACCTCTGTCTAAACCTTATGCTCCACTGTTATTTAGACTGTCACCTTCTGTCTAAACCTCCACTGTTATTTAGACTGTCACCTCTGTCTAAACCTCCACTGTTATTTAGACTGTCACCTCTGTCTAAACCCCCACTGTTATTTAGACTGTCACCTCTGTCTAAACCTCCACTGTTATTTAGACTGTCACCTCTGTCTAAGCCTCCACTGTTATTTAGACTGTCACCTCTGTCTAAACCTCCACTGTTATTTAGACTGTCACCTCTGTCTAAACCTCCACTGTTATTTAGACTGTCACCTCTGTCTAAGCCTCCACTGTTATTTAGACTGTCACCTCTGTCTAAACCTTATGCTCCACTGTTATTTGGACTGTCACCTTCTGTCTCTCAATGCTATTAACCAATAATGAACCAATAACAAACACACACACACACACACACACACACACACACACACACACACACACACACACACACACACACACACAAGAAGGCACGCACATACAAACACACACACACACACACGCATGCACGCACAAACACACACTCACACACAAACACACAAAGGCACGCACATACAAACACATGCGCGCACGTACGCACGAATACACACACACACACAAAGGCACACACATACAAACGCGAACACACTCACACATATACACACACATGTAAACACACACACACATGACTACTTTAATCTCCGGAGTCCTTGACCCTGTGTGAGTTTACACAGTCTGTTGGTTTAACATGGATCATTCCCTGGCCCTGACCCAAAAGAGGTCAGCCTATTGTCATCTGGCAATGAAGCACAAGTGGGATAGTGTGTGTGTGTCCATGCATGCATTGTTTGTGTGTGTATTCGGTCTAGTGTGGTGTGTGTGTGTATTCGGTCTAGTGTGGTGTGTGTGTGTGTGTGTGTGCATGTGTGTGTGTGTTCAGCGAGACAGCAGGGGATCAGGGAGGTGGGCGTTAATTAAGGGGGCTGCGTTAATCGTATGCAAACACATGCCCATGCTAATTACTGTTTCCTTGGAGACCGCTAATTGATAGGTGGTTGTCGCAGTGATGAGGAGCAAGGGATGGGCAGAGAGAGCGAGATGGAGGAAAGAGAGCAGGAATCGGATGTGATGAGCTCTGTGTGTGTGTGTGTGTGTGTGTGTGTGTGTGTGTGTGTGTGTGTGTGTGTGTGTGTGTGTGTGTGTGTGTGTGTGTGTGTGTGTGTGTGTGTGTGTGTGTGCGCGCGAACAGTAAAGGTACCTACATGTAATGCTCCATCCCTCCACCTCAACTCACCCTGTCTCCATATGTCTGTTTCTGTTTGAGTGTGTGATACATCATTTCTGTGTCTGTGTTTCTATCTCATCCCGGCATCCTCCATCTCATTTGACTGTGCAGAATGCTCAAAATGGTCACCACCAACAACAACAACAGCCACAACAACAGCCACAACAACGGTCTCTGATAGATCTCATGGATATGGACAGTGTATGGACTCCACAGGTAAGGTGCATTATGAAGGACTAGCCTTCTCAACTCTATAGTCTTCATGTACAACTATATGGATGATAGTGGAAATAAATCTACCCACACTAACTGAAAGTAATCCCATACAGAACCAGTCAAAAGTTTGGACACACCTACTCACCAAAAAAGTGTTAAACAAATCAAAGTATATTTTACATTTGAGATTCTTCAAAGGTGCCACCCTTTGCCTTGATGACAGCTTTGCACACTCTTGGCATTCTCTCAACCAGTGTCACCTGGAATGCTTTTCCAACCGTCTCGATGGAGTTCCCACATATGCTAAGCACTTGTTGGCTGCTTTTTCTTCACTCTGCAGTCCAACTCATCCCAAACCATCTCGATTGGGTTGAGGTTGGGTGATTGTGGATGTCAGGTCATCTGATGCAGCACTCCATCACTTGACTTCTTGATCAAATAGCCCTTACACAGACTGGATGTGTGTTGGGTCATTGTCTGTTGAAAAACAAATTATGGTCCCACTAAGCACAAACCAGATGGGATGGCGCATCACTGCAGAATGCTGAGGTAGCCATGCTGGTTAAGTGTGCCTTGAATTCTAAATAAATCACTGACAGTGTCCCCAGCAAAGCACCCTCACACCACCTCCTCCATGCTTCATGTTGGGAACCACACATGTGGAGATCATCCGTTCACCTACTCTGCATCTCACAAAGACACAGCGGTTGGAACCAAAAATCTCAAATTTGGACTCAGACCAAAGGACAGACTTCCACCGGTCTAATGTCCATTGCTCGTGTTTCTTGGCTCAAGCAAGTCTCTTCTTGTTATTCATGTCCTTTAGTAGTGGTTTCTTTGTGGCATTTCGACAATGAAGGCCTGATTCACGTAGTCTCCTCTAAACAGTTGATGTTGAGATGTGTCTTTTTCTTGAACTCTGTGAAGCGTTTATTTGGGCTGCAATTTCTGAGGCTAGTAACTCTAGTGAACTTATCCTCTGCAGCAGAGGTAACTGGGTCTTCCTTTCCTGTGGAGGTGTGAGGACAGACGCTGGGAGACGAGAAGCAAGTACAGGGAGTTTATTTTATTAATAACAGAAATGAAACAAAACATGGACAGCGTCTGGACGAGGGAAACAGAACGACATTAATGCTGACATGGGGATTAAACTGAGGAATAGACAGATAAAGAGGAGGCAATCAATAAAGTGATGGAATCCAGGTGAGTCCAATGAAGCGCTGATGCGCGTAACGATGGTGACAGGTGTGCGTAATGATGGGCAGGTTCTGTATACCACCCTACCTTGTCACAGCACAACTGATTGGCTCAAACGCATTAAGAAAGAAAGAAATTCCACAAATGTACTTTTAACAAGGCACAACTGTTAATTGAAATGTATTCCAGGTGAAGCTGGTTGGGAGAATGCCAAGAGTGTGCAAAGCTGTCATCAAGGCAAAGGGTGGCTACTTTGAAAAATCTCAAATATAAAATATATTTTGATTTGTTTAACACTTTTGGTTAGTACATGATTCGATATGTGTTATTTCATAGTTCGCTATTATTCTACTCCTTACAGCTCATTAATAACACAGAGGATATCCTCAGCTCAGTACTCCTCACAGCTCATTAATAACACACAGGATATACTCAGCTCAGTATTCAGACTAAAATGTCAGTAAGTTCAGGGTTGAAAGAAAGACAGGGTAATGCATCTCCCTCGTACTGTGAGTGTTGTCTTTCTATCAGTAACAGTATGTACATATCTCCTCCTCTCTCACTAACAGCAGAAATACAGCATTTAGCCGTATGGCTAGAAACGACACGCTCTTTGTGATCCATTATCTGATAGATAGAACACACACACTATAAGCTTTAGAATATAATAAGAGTGCCATGGTCTGTGTGACCTATCAGTTTAACTTGTGGAGCCAGAAAGCAGATATTCTAAGAAGCGTCTGTGCAGACATGATCCCCAGAGCCCTGAACAGCAGAATGCTGGAGATAGATCTAGCTCTATATATATGGCTCTGATTGGCCGTATCTCTGATTTATGCTAATCTCTGACCATGTAAAGCTTCACATCTTTAACAACTAAAAATAGTATCCTTTTTTCTCTGGGCTCCACAGGGCTAAATACCGTATTAATGCTAGAAAGAATGTGATGAGTGATGTTAGAGAGAAATGTAATGGGAAAGAGACATATATAGAAAGATATGAAATGGAGAGAGACATATATAGAGAAATATGGAATGGAGAGAGACATATATAGAGAGATATGAAATGGAAAGAGACATATAGAGAGATATGGAATGTAGAGAGACATATATAGAGAGATATGAAATGTAGAGAGACATATATAGAGAGATATGGAATGTAGAGAGACATATATAGAGAGATATGAAATGGAAAGAGACATATATATATATATAGAGATATGAAATGTAGAGAGACATGTATAGAGAGATATGAAATGGAAAGAGACATATATATAGAGATATGAAATGTAGAGAGACATATATAGAGAGATATGAAATGGAAAGAGACATATATAGAGATATGAAATGTAGAGAGACATGTATAGAGATATGAAATGTAGAGAGACATATATAGAGATATGAAATGTAGAGAGACATATATAGAGATATGAAATGTAGAGAGACATATAAAGAGATATGAAATGTAGAGAGACATGTATAGAGATATGGAATGGAAAGAGACATGTATAGAGATATGAAATGGAAAGATACATATAATAGAGATATGAAATGTAGAGAGACATGTATAGAGATATGAAATGTAGAGACATGTATAGAGATATGAAATGTAGAGAGACATGTATAGAGAGATATGGAATGGAGAGAGACATATATAGAGATATGAAATGTAGAGAGACATATATAGAGATATGAAATGTAGAGAGACATGTATAGAGAGATTGAAGTTAAGGGACAAGAGATACTGTGGATCAGGGTAACTTGGATCAGGTAGGTACTGTATGTTGCCTCCACCAATCATATCACTCCATTCATTCATGATATCATCACCCTGTGGTGCAGTTTGATGACGTCACTGTGGCCGCCAGAGGTAGGTACCAGGTCGCGTCTGGCATGTTGTGTGTTCTGTATTTTTGTGACGCGTGTTGTACGTGTGTTGGGACATGCAACACTGACTTTTCTATTGTAGCTTGACGTCTGACAGGTGTGAACTCTCTTTCTGATTGGCAGAATATCAACCAATTAGAGCTCTTTGGAGACATCTCCACACTCCCGGACATCTACTCCCCCTCGGTGAGTACACCCCCCCCCCCCCCCCCCTCGCTCACTCCGACATCTGATCAGGGCGTAGTTAGACCACTGTTTTGTGTGTGTGTGTCTGTTTAGCTCCCCGGAGGGTGGAAAGTAGTTTTCACCTGTTCCGCCCCATTCTCCTCTCTTCCCTCAGACCCCTGCCTCTCCAGCCAACACCCTGGACCCCTCTCTGGGCCTGCAGCCCACAACCGAACTCTTCACCCCCTTCAACCCTGCCTCCGTACCCTCAGGTAAGAACGCTCCCCTCTCTTCTCCTCTCTTCTTCTCTCCTCTCCCTTCCTCTTCCCTCTCTCCTCCTCTCTTCTTCTGTCCTCTCCCTTCCTCTCCTCTCTTCTCCTCTCTTCTTCTCTCCTCTCCCTTCCTCTTCCCTCTCTCCTCCTCTCTTCTTCTGTCCTCTGCCTTCCTCTCCTCTCTTCTCCTCTCTTCTTCTGTCCTCTCCCTTCCTCTCCTCTCTTCTCCTCTCTTCTTCTGTCCTCTCCCTTCCTCTCCTCTCTTCTCCTCTCTTCTTCTCTCCTCTCCCTTCCTCTCCTCTCTTCTCCTCTCTTCTTCTGTCCTCTCCCTTCTTCTCCTCTCTTCTCCTCTCTTCTTCTCTCCTCTCTTTTCCTCTCTTCTTCTCTCCTCTCCCTTCCTCTCTCCTCTCTCCTCTCTCCTCTCTTCTCCTCTTTTCTTCTCTCCTCTCCCTTCCTCTCCCCTCTCTTCTCCTCTCTTCTTCTTTCCTCTCCCTTCCTCTACACTCTCTTCTCCTCTCTTATTCTCTCCTCTCCCTCTCTTCTCCTCTCTTCTTCTCTCCTCTCCCTTCCTCTCTCATCTCTTCTCCTCTCTTCTTCTCACCTCTCCCTTCCTCTCCCCTCTCTTCTTCTGTCCTCTCCCTTCCTCTTCCCTCTCTTCTCCTCTCTTCTTCTCTCCTCTCCCTTCCTCTCCCCTCTCTTCTCCTCCCTTCTTCTCTCCTCTCCCTTCCTCTCTCCTCTCTTCTCCTCTCTTCTTCTCTTCTCTCCTCTCCCTTCCTCTCCCCTCTCTTCTCCTCTCTTCTTCTCTCCTCTCCCTTCCTCTCTCCTCTCTTCTCCTCTCTTCTTCTCTTCTCTCCTCTCCCTTCCTCTTCCCTCTCTCCTCCTCTCTTCTTCTGTCCTCTCCCTTCCTCTCCTCTCTTCTCCTCTCTTCTTCTCTCCTCTCCCTTCCTCTTCCCTCTCTCCTCCTCTCTTCTTCTGTCCTCTGCCTTCCTCTCCTCTCTTCTCCTCTCTTCTTCTGTCCTCTCCCTTCCTCTCCTCTCTTCTCCTCTCT
>NC_034183.2:28210679-28338179 GCF_002021735.2 Oncorhynchus kisutch
GGCCCACACACAGGGAACTATGTAATGACAGTGTTTTCATCACTAATACTGGGCTGCCGCCACTAATGACAGGCTGCTATTCATTTGCATGAATTAAAACCCATGAAGAATCCTAAACCCAATCACTACTCTGCAGACAGCCATCAGACCTGCTGGGATATGTTCTCTCCTTCAAGTCTCCTACACACCACGCATGCACGCACGTACACACTTTCACATGCACTCCCGTACACACACACACACACACACTGCTGTAGGAGGGAGACAGACTTGAGTCATAATAACGAGTCTCCCAGTCACACACACACACACACACACACACACACACACACACACACACACATACACACACATACACACACACACACTATAGGGCTGGGAATTGCCAGGGACCTCATGATATATACTTAGGTGCCGATACGATATGTATTGTGATTCTCTCGATTATCACAATTCTATATGTATTGCGATTCAATACTGTGATTTGAATGCGATTCCATGGTCCAAACATATTGTTCGCCACATGTCTGCTGCAGAGGGACAAGAGAGAGCCATGAGAAAACCCATTTTTATCAGTCATGGCAATAAAAGTGCTGAAAACAAATTGGCTCCCTTTTTAAAAAGAAGATGGAGAACAAGCTATGGAGTTTTGGTGCAGGTACAACCGACTAGAGCAAAAGTTATATTGCGATATTGCTAGAACAATACGATACGATATATCATCAATGAGAATACCCCTATATGTAACTGTATAGATTTCATCCATCACTAACGCTCTATCTATGCATACAACAATACACTCGACCCAGCAGCGTGGCTGGTCTCTCTGTCTGTAGCAGGGTGCTACTGCCCTCTGGTGTTGACAACAGGAACTGAATGTGTTGAAACTGGGATTTGAGACTAAGGAGTATGTAGACAGAAGGGGACCTGGGTTCAGGCCCGACTCGGGTCCAAGTACTTGTACTTTGAGTGTTTGCTTGAGTCTACCTGGAGTGCCACATGGGTAGGGTTTGCGGTTTTGGGAGTTTTTTTACTGGTTTGATGAGCCAGACAAGCTCAAAGGCACAAATAAAGTATTTGAAACCCAGGTCTAGTTCAGCCCAAGTGGGTCATGCTAATGCTAACATGCTAACAGTGTCTCCGCTCTCTCTGTCTGCAGGGGAAGGATCTCTTTCTGCAGGGAAAGGATCCTCTCTACGCCCAGGTCAACAAAGGGAAGAAATAAAGAGACACACTGAACACTGGACACTGGACTGACCAACCAACGCTGACCAACCAACCCGATGTGTGTGTGTGTGTGTTACTCCTCTCAAGCAGCAGCCTGGCCACCCCTCTAACAAAGGATAGAACGCTCCATCTACTCTCTCTACTCTCTTTTCATTCATTCATCTCTCCGTCTCTCTCTCTCCCTCCATCAAACGTTGCTAGAGACTATGCTGCCAAAAGGGGACTGGGCCAAGTGTTGTCTCCCTTCCTAACTCACACAGTGTTATCAGACATGGACCAAATGAGTGTCTGTAGCGAGTGGATCCTGTGGGACGAGGCCGGAATGGTATGCTGGGATCCTTATTTTTGATTAGCCAGTTTATTGAGATCTTGGCATCTGATTGGCTGTTTGGGTGTTTCACCTTCATGTGAGCGTCTGCTGGATGACTATGCAGAAACAGACTCTCTGGGAGCTACTCACACACACACACACCGACACAGTGTTTTGCCAAATGTCTCTTCTCAGACAGATTCAGAGGGAAGGCTTCAGAGGGAATGGACTCAGCGGGGCATGGATGTTGCCAGCCTAATGGGCACCGCCTGGCATGGACGAACATTGCCAAATTACCAGGCACCTCTGCCTTCGGATGGATGTTGCCAAACGAACTGATTCTGTGATTGAACTGCTCATTCTCTATAATAGCTTTTGTACAATATCGATTAAAACAGACAAGGGGAAATTGAGTTTTTATTTTATAAATCCATCAAGACGCTCTACTCTCAGCTCTACTGGAATGGCACATTCACATGGCTTTAAGAGACCTGATCGTTGGTTTGCCAAACTCATTTTGTAAATAATAATAATAACAACAACAACAACAATGATCATTCTGTCCGCAGGACTTCTGTGCCATAAAATAGGCAGGCTTCAGTTAGGCTACCAGAAGGTATCAAGCAATACCAACATCTCCTCTGTCTGTCTGTCTGTCTGTCTGTCTGTCTGTCTGTCCGTCCAGGTTTCTGTTGCTCTCTCAACCCCTGATGTTGTTTGGTCTATGATCCTATAAGTGTCTTTCCCTAACTCAGACCTCGTCTACACTGCAGTCCTTTGTTGATCAATATCCATGTGCCCTGTAACCTCGTACAGTCATACCATCCTCCTGTCTGTGCGTCATATAATCTCTCCGTCTGAGTGACGGGAGCATTACCCATCATCACAACCACACCGGACACTCCCTACAGCTGTATGTCTGTCATCAGCCCCTAGCCCTGCTCGGCTGTCTGCCTCCATGTCTGTCTGTCTGCCGGTCTATCCGTCCGTCTGTCTCTGCTAGTACTACATCAACTGTGATGCCAATGACTCTCTATTTTATGGCCAGAATCTCTGTGTAATTAGACTTCTCTGGACTGACAACTGATTAATAACGACGTTTGGACAATAGAAGAAGAAGATGAGGAAGTGGACTAAAAAGGGGAAGAAATGCTGTTTGATTACGTAACATTTCTAGACATATTTTAACCTTACCTCAGATAGCGGTTTCTTAATGTAAATTGACACATTATTTTTTATCTTTATGAATACAACAGCATTCTACAGTGGATTTTTAGAGGACTTTTATTTTCTGTTGATTTACATCTCCACCATGTATTACAGTTCCTATTAAACACATCCCAATGACAGCTGGTTCCGGGTGATCACTACGCATGTGACGTGTGCGCGCCTAATCTCTTTGTCTTCTCTCACCTGCCTGATAGACACAGGATGGCTTTAATGAAGGTTCAGTAGACTACTTGTATGAATAATATCCTACAGTACACATGTACTCTATGTGTCTCTAACTAGCCATATTGAGTACACACAACGTATTATTATGTCCACGTTTTTACACAATCCATTTAAATCTGTGTTTCTGTATCTTGTATGGATTGTGTCTTCTGAATGCAGTTTAAATACACCTGTTCTTGGAATGCTGACAGACTCCTCGAGCTGTCTTCTTTCACTGTCTCTGTTTGTCTGGAAGACGTAATAAAGCTAGCTATGGGCAACATGGGCATGGGCCTACATATATCACTGCCATAGGCACACACAGCAATATGATATAAGCTATCACGTCCGTGTCATTTACCTGTTTTGCCGAACATTTGTGATATGACTCAACTGTAATGGCCTATTTCATTGTGGTTGGAAAACAATCCCGCTTCTATGGCACCAGCTACGAGGAATGACACACTGCATGCCGGACAACATTCCTGTTGGATGAGAGCTGTCAGAAAGTGCATCATACACGTTGCGTTGAACTGCCTTTAGCTCTCGACACCGCCGGACCGGTTTAACTGGACGGACCGTTTCTGCGATGTGCCGGTGAATATTTCTATGAGCGTGGGAGAGAGAATTCCAACCTGACTTCCATCCTAGAACCAAACCAAGCTAAGAAACACATGCGGAGAGAGAGTAGTTCAATGTAAGGGTCTGTAGACCAGTCTAATCCTCTGTTAGTAGGCGAGAACAGTAACATTTTGCCGGTAGCCTCCTGGACTGTTGACACTGGAGAAAGTTATTCCAAGTTATTGTGTTGACTGTTTTGTGTAACTGCTTGGTGTAAGGACGTTAACGGAACTAGCCAGAATGAGAGGCTGAAGTTGCCACCTGGATAAAGCGAGAATAGAGGTGGAACAAGGCTACCCGTAGCTGTCTGTTGCTGGTTGAATTACGCACGATGGACCAGGTAAACCTTATCTGGTGTTATTACACTTTCAGTACTAAGACTCGTCTCATTCTCTCTCGCGGACACACACAGCGCCGTGCTGTTATAACGTAACCATGGTTCACGAATAGAGTTCCGTGCCACTGTTACATTTTCTATTACTGTATAGTTAGATAGGGAGTTGGCATGATGCCCATGCTTCTTGTCTCAACAACTATTAGTTGGTGGTTCTCCTCTCTGGTTTATTACTAGATATGGCTGTATTGTTTACCTTCTAAAGTCGATGTCAAAGACCCCGCGGGAAATCTAATTGGCATAATAAAAAATGCCCATCAAAATCTGTCTGTTTAAACTAGAGATATACATTATTATTATTTTGCATGGGCTGCGTCTCAAACCACTACATCCGCCAATGGCGGCCTTCCACATATGTGGTGGAAGGTGGCTGAGCTACAGCCGTGTTTGTCAGACAATGAGACATCCAGATAAACGGTTTGAGCTGCAAACTAATGCTCTATGGAATGATGAGAGTCTCGTGAACACGGGGGTGTTCTCGGTTTTACTCTATGACCCCCTCAAGCATCATGGGATTAGTCTGAATTCAGTACCCCTGATCTAGTCTCTGAACAGTTTGGGTGAGATTCTCAGGAACATGTACATGTCGGCTGTTTTGCTCTGGGACCCCCACAAGCCTTACAAGACTATTTGGAAGGTAGCTCTGTGCCAGTTTTAATAATGAATGGATGTACAGTGCCTTCAGAAAGTATTCATACCCCTTGACTTACTCCACATTTTTTTGTGTTACAGGCAGAATTGAAAAATAATTCAAACAAATGGTTTTCTCACCCATCTACACACACCACACCATAATGACAAAGTGAAAATATGTTTTTAGAAATGTTTGTAAATGTATTGAAAATGAAATACAGAAATATATAATTTACATAAGTACTCACACCCCCGAGTCAATACTTTGCAGAAGCACCTTTGGCAGCGATTACAGTTGTCTGGGTAAGTCTTTAAGAGCTTTCCACACCTGGATTGCGCAACATTTGCCCATTATTCTTTTCAGAAACTCCAGTGTAGATTTGGGCTTGTGTTTTAGGTTATTGTCCTGCTGAAAGATGAATTCATCTCCCAGCGTCTGGTGGAAAGCAGACTGAAGCAAGTTTTCCTTTAGGATTTTGCCTGTTCTTAGCTCCATTCCATTTATTTTTTATCCTTTAAAGCTCCCCAGTCCTTAATGATTACAAGCCTACCTATAACATGATTCAGCCACCACAATGCTTGAAAATATGGAGAGTGGTAAGTACTCAGTAATGTGTTGTAATGGATTTGCCCAAAACATAACACATTGTATTCAGGACAAAAAGTGAATTGCTTTGGCACATTTTTTGCAGTATTACTTTAGTGCCTTGTTGCAAACAGTGAAGTGCTTACTTACGAGCCCCTAACCAACAATGCAGTTTAAAAAAAAGAAAATATGAATAAGAAATAAAAGTAACTGGTAATTAAAGAGCAGCAGTAAGATAACAATAGCGAGACTAGAATGGGAGAGTGTTCGGTCCTCTTTTTCCTGTAGTCCACAATCATCTCTTTTGTCTTGATCACATTGAGGGAGAGGTTGTTGTCCTGGCACCACATGGCCAGGTCTCTGACTTCCTCCCTATAGGCGGACTTGTTGTTGTCGGTGGCTGTTGTATCATCGGCAAACTCAATGATGGTGTTGGAGTCGTGCCTGGCCGTGCAGTCATGAGTAAACAGGGAGTACAGGAGGGGACTGAGCAAGCAACCCTGAGGGGCCCCTGTGTTGAGGATCAGCGTGGCGGATGTGTTGTTACCTACCCTTACGACCTGGGGGCGGCCCATTAGGAAGTCCAGGATCCAGTTGCAGAGGGAGGTGTTTAGTCCCAGGGTCCTTAGCTTATCGATGAGCTTTGAGGGCACGTTGGTGTTGTGCGCCGAGCTGTAGTCAATGAATAGCATTCTCACATACAGTGGGGCAAAATTGTAGGATTTTTAATGAATTTATTTGCAAATTATGGTGGAAAAGAAGTATTTGGTCAATAACAAAAGTTGATCTCAATACTTTGTTATATACCCTTTGTTGGCAATGACAGAGGTCAAATGTTTTCTGTAAGTCTTCACAAGGTTTTCACACACTGTTGCTGGTATTTTGGCCCATTCCTCCATGCAGATCTCCTCTAGATCAGTGATGTTTTGGGGCTGTTGCTCGGCAACACAGACTTTCAACTCCCTCCAAAGATTTTCTATGGGGTTGAGATCTGGAGACTGGCTAGGCCACTCCAGGACCTTGAAATGCTTCTTACGAAGCCACTCCTTCGTTGCCCGGGCGGTGTGTTTGGGATCATTGTCATGCTGAAAGACCCAGCCATGTTTAATCTTCAATGGCCTTGCTGATGGAAGAGGTTTTCACTCAAAATCTCACTATACCGCATTCATTCTTTCCTTTACACGGATCAGTCGTCCTGGTCCCTTTGCAGAAAAACAGCCCCAGAGCATGATGTTTCCACCCCCATGCTTCACAGTAGGTATGGTGTTCTTTGGATGCAACTCAGCATTCTTTGTCCTCCAAACACGACGAGTTGAGTTTTTACCAAAAAGTTCTATTTTGGTTTCATCTGACCATATGACATTCTCCCAATCTTCTTCTGGATCATCCAAATGCTCTCTAGCAAATTTCAGATGGGCCTGGACATGTACTGGCTTAAGCAGGGGGACACATCTGGCACTGCAGGATTTGAGTCCCTGGCGGCGTAGTGTGTTACTGATGGTAGGCTTTGTTACTTTGGTCCCAGTTCTCTGCAGGTCATTCACTAGGTCCCCCCCGTGTGGTTCTGGGATTTTTGCTCACCGTTCTTGTGATCATTTTGACCCCATGGGGTGAGATCTTGCGTGGAGCCCCAGATCAAGGGAGATTATCAGTGGTCTTGTATGTCTTCCATTTCCTAATAATTGCTCCCACAGTTTATTTCTTCAAACCAAGCTGCTTACCTATTGCAGATTCAGTCTTCCCAGCCTGGTGCAGGTCTACAATTTTGTTTCTGGTGTCCTTTGACAGCTCTTTGGTCTTGGCCATAGTGGAGTTTGGAGTATGACTGTTTGAGGTTGTGGACAGGTGTCTTTTATACTGATAACAAGTTCAAACAGGTGCCATTAATACAGGTAACGAGTGGAGGACAGAGGAGCCTCTTAAAGAAGAAGTTACAGGTCTGTGAGAGCCAGAGATCTTGCTTGTTTGTAGGTGACCAAATACTTATTTTCCACCATAATTTGCAAATAAATTCATAAAAAATCCTACAATGTGATTTTCAGGATTTTTTTCTACTCATTTTCTCCGTCATAGTTGAAGTGTACCTATGATGAAAATTACAGGTCTCTCTCATCTTTTTAAGTGGGAGAACTTGCACAATTGGTGGCTGACTAAATACTTTTTTTGCCCCACTGTAAGTGTTCCTTTTGTCCAGGTGGGAAAGGGCAGTGTGGAGTGCAGTAGAGATTGCATCATCTGTGGATCTGTTAGGGCGGTATGCAAATTGGAGTGTGTCTAGGGTTTCTGGGATAATGGTGTTGATGTGAGCTATGACCAGCCTTTCAAAGCACTTCATGTCTATAGATGTGCTATGGGTCGGTAGTTATTTAGGCAGGTTACCTTAGTGTTCTTGGGCACAGGGACTATGGTGGTCTGCTTAAAACATGTTGGTATTACAGACTTGGACAGGGAGAGGTTGAAAATGTCAGTGAAGACACTTCCCAGTTGGTCAGCGTATGCTCGCAGTATACGCCCTGGTAATCCGTCTGGCCCTGTGAATGTTGACCTGCTTAAAAGTCTTACTCACGTCGGCTGCGGAGAGCGCGATCACACAGTCTTCCGGAACAGCTGGTGCTCTCATGCATGTTTCAGTGTTATGTGCCTCGAAGCGAGCATAGAAGCAGTTTAGCTCATCTGGTAGGCTCGTGTCACTGGGCAGCTCTCGGCTGTGCTTTATTTGTAGTCTGTAATGATTTGCAAGCCCTGCCACATCCGACGAGCATCAGAGCCGGTGTGGTACAATTAGATCTTAGTCCTGTATTGACGCTTTGCCTGTTTGATGGTTTGTCGGAGGGCATAGCAAGATTTCTTATAAGCTTCCGGGTTAGAGTCCCGCTCCTTGAAAGCGGTAGCTCTAGCCTTTAGCTCAGTGCAGATGTTGCCTGTAATCCATGGCTTCTGGTTGGAGTATGTACGTATGGCCACTGTGGGGACGACGTCATCGACATACTTATTGATGAAGACAATGACTGATGTGGTGTACTCCTCAATGCCATCGGAGGAATCCCAAAACATATTCCAGTCTGTGCTAGCAAAACAGTCCTTTAGCTTAGCATCTGCTTCATCTGACCACTTTTTTATTGATCGAGTCACTGGTGCTTTTTGCTTGTAAGCAGGAATTAGGAGGCTAGAATTATGGTCAGATAAATGGAGGGCAAGGGAAAGCTTTGTATGCGTCTCTGTGTGTGGAGTAAAGGTCGTCCGGGATTTTTTTCCTCTGGTTGCACATTTAACATGCTGATAGAAATTTGGTAAGACCGATTTAAGTTTCCCTGCATTAAAGTCCCCGGCCACTAGGAGCGCCGCCTCTGGGTGAGCGTTTTCCTGTTTGCTTATGGCGGAATACAGCTCATTGAGTGCGGTCTTAGTGCCAGCATCAGTCTGTGGTGGTATGTAGACAGCTACGAAAATATACAGATGAAAACTCTCTCTCTAGATAGATAGTGTGGTCTACAGCTTATCATGAAATACTCTACCTCAGGCGAGCAAAACCTCAAGTATCGTGCACCAGCTGTTATTTACAAAAATACATAGTCACCCACCCCTTGTCTTACCAGATACCGCTGTTCAATCCATATAATCAGACAGCTGTATGTTGATAATGTCATTGTTCAGCCACGACTCCGTGAAGCATAAGATATAACAGTTTTTAATGTCCTGTTGGTAGTTTAATCTTCCACGCAGGTCATCGATTTTATTTTCCAAAGATTGAAAAGATTGCTAGCAGAATGGAAGGCAGTGGGGGTTTATTCGACCGCCCACGAATTCACAGAAGGCAGCCCGCCCTCCGGCCCCTTTTTCTCTTCCTTCTCTTTAAGCAAATGACAGAGATCTGGGCCTGTTCCGGGGAAGGCAGTATGTCATTCACGTAGGGCTCGTCAGACTCGTTAAAGGAAAAAAAGGATTCTGCCAGTTTGTGGTGAGTAATCACAGTTCTGATGTCCAGAAGTTATTTTCGGTTATTAGAGACGATAGCAAAAACATAATGTACAAAATAACCACAAAAAAAAGTTACAAAGAAAAAAACAACAACACACAATTGGATAGGAACACGTAAAACGTCATCCTTCTTTTCCGGCGCCATTATTGATCTCATGGTGAAATCCCTGAGCGGTTTCCTCCCTCTCCGGCAACTGAGTTAGGAAGGGCACCTGTATCTTTGTAGTGGCTGGGTGTATTGATACACCCTCCAAAGTGTAATTAATAACTTCACCATGCTCAAAGGGATATTCAATGTCTACTTTTTTTTACCCATCTACCAATAGATGCCCTTCTTTGTGAGGCATTGGGAAATCTCCCTGGTCTTTGTGGAGGAATCTCTGTTTGATATTCACTGCTCGACTGAGGGACCTTACAGGAAATCTTGTTAAAGCCTATTATTGCACACCGAGTGAGTCCATGCACCTTAATATGTGACTTGTTAAGCACATTTTTACTCCTGAACTTATTTAGGCTTGCCATAACAAGGGGGTTGACTAGTTACAGTTGAAGTCGGAAGTTTACATACACTTAGGTTGGAGTCATTAAAACTCGTTTTTCAACCACCACAAATTTCTTGTTAACAAACTATAGTTTTGGCAAGTCGGTTAGGACATCTACTTTGTGCATGACACTAGTAATTTTTCCAACAATTGTTTACAGACAGCTTATTTCACTTATAATTCACTGTATCACAATTCCAGTAGGTCAGAAGTTTACATACACAGAGTTGACTGTGCCTTTAAACAACTTGGAAAATTCCAGAAAATTATGTAATGGCTTTAGAAGCTTCTGATTGACATAATTTCAGTCAATTGGAGGTGTACCTGTGGATGAATTTCAAGGCCTACCGTCAAACTCAGTGCCTCTTTGCTTGACATCATGGGAAAAAACAAAAGAAGTCAGCCAAGACCTCCGAAAACATTGTAGACCTCCACAAGTCAGGTTAATCTTTGGGAGCAATTTTCAAATGCCTGAAGGTACCATGACTTCAACTGTATTGACTCAAGACATTTCAGCTTTTCATTTTTTATTAAATTGAAAAAAAGAAAGAAAAAACATTATTCCAGTATTGTGTTTAAGCCAGTGACAAAAAATCTAAATGTAATCCATTTTAAATTCAGGCTGTAACGCATCAACATGTGAAAAAAGTCAAGGGGTGTGAATACCTTCTGATGGCGCTATATACACGGTGTACATGTCATTAAGAACACTTTCCATGACAGACTGATTAGTTGAATTCAGGTGAAAGCTATGATCCCTTATTGAGGTCACTTGTTAAATTCACTTCAATCAGTGTTGATGAAGGGGAGGAGGCAGGTTAAAAACTTTTTTTTTTTTGACAATTGAGGCATGGATTGCGTATGTGTGCCATTCATAGGATGAATGGGTAAGACAAAATATTTAAGTGCCTTTTAACGGGGTATGGTATTAGGTGCCAGGCGCACCGGTTTGTGTCAAGAACTGCAATGCTGCTGGGTTTTTCATGCTCAACAGTGTCCTGTGTATATCAAGAATGGTCCACCAGCAAAAGGACATCCAGCCAACTTGACACTGTTGGGAGCATTGGAGTCAACATGGGCCAGCATCCCTGTGTAACGCTTTGACACCTTGTATACGAATTGAGGGTATTCAGAACACCAAAGTTGGGGGCGGGGGGATTAACAATAATAATATCCTGATCTCTCAGATATAAACTCAGCAAAAAAAGAAACATCCTTTCACTGTCAACTGCGTTTATTTTCAGCAAACTTAACATGCGTTAATATTTGTATGAACATAACAAGATTCAACAACTGAGACATAAACTGAACAAGTTTCACAGACATGTGACTAACAGAAATGGAGTAATGTGTCCCTGAACAAAGGGGGGGTCAAAATCAAAAGTAACAGTCAGTATCTGGTGTGGCCACCAGCTGCATTAAGTACTGCAGTGCATCTCCTCCTCATGGACTGCATCAGATTTGCCAGTTCTTGCTGTGAGATGTTACCCCACTCTTCCACCAAGGCACTGCAAGTTCGCAGACATTTCTGGGGGGAATGGCCCTAGCCCTCATCCTCCGATCCAACAGGTCCCAGACATGCTCAATGAGATTGAAACCTGGGCTCTTCACTGGCCATGGCAGAACACTGACATTCCTGTCTTGCAGGAAATCATGCACAGAACGAGCAGTATGGCTGGTGGCATTGTCATGCTGGAGGGTCATGTCAGGACGAGCCTGTAGGAAGGGTACCACATGTGGGAGGAGGATGACTTCCATGTAACGCACAGCATTGAGATTGCCTGCAATGACAACAAGTTCAGTCCGATGATGCTGTGACACACCGCCCCAGATCATGACTGACCCTCCAACTCCAAATCGATCCCGCTCCAGAGTACAGGCCCGGTGTAACGCTCATTCCTTCGACGACAAACGTGAATCCGACCATCATCCGTGGTGAGACAAAACCGCTACTCGTCAGTGAAGAGCACTTTTTGCAAGTCTTGTCTGGTCTAGCGTCGGTGGGTTTGTGCCCATAGGCGACGTTGTTGCCAGTGATGTCTGGTGAGGACCTGCCTTACAACAGGCCTACAAGCCCTCAGTCTAGCCTCTCACAGCCTATTGCAGACAGTCTGAGCACTGATGGAGGGATTGTGCGCTCCTGGTGTGACTCGGGCAGTTGTTGTTGCCATCCTGTACCTGTCCCGCAGGTGTGATGTTTGGATGTACCGATCCTGTTCAGGTGTTGTTACAAGTGGTCTGCCACTGCAAAGACGATCAGCTGTCCGTCCTGTCTCCCTGTAGCGCTGTCTTCGGCGTCTCACAGTATGGACATTGCAATTTATTGCCCAGACCACATCTGCAGTCCTCATGCCTCCTTGCAGCATGCCTAAGGCACGTTCACACAGATGAGCAGGTTGTTTTTCAGAGTCAGTAGAAAGGCCTCTTTAGTGTCCTAAGTTTTCATAATTGTGACTCTTAAGAGGAATATTAATAAATGACACATTATTTAGTGCAGGTAAGGGCAACACTTTTTGTAATAACTTCTGATTTGATTTTAAATCTCTGTATTTGTCTCTCAGTGTGTGTGTATGGATGGCAGAAAGATGATGTGGTATAGCAGGACAGAGAGATTCATGCTAAAGCTGGCTACTGGGTTTCTATTGGCATTTTTGTTGCCAATGGCAGTTGTGCACTCCGCCTTGAAAGTTATCTAGGAGGAACACTGGATGATCCGGTCACTTAGTTTGTTTTATCTTATGTTGATTTAGACTATGAAGAGAGAGAGAGTGGGACAGTTAGGAAGGGCTCAAAGATAACCTGTGATTTGAAATTCAATTATGATTCCTTTCTCCTGAGGAACCTGTTTTTCACCCATCTCACCCCTTCCCCTCCTTTATCTCTCTCTCAGGAAGAAGATCTGGACTTCAAGTCCTTGAGGGCAAAGTTCCAGTATGAGGAAGTGCTGCTGAAGCAGCCAAGGACCAAACCTGCCCTTCCTGTGAAACCTAAAGTCCTGTCCCCTCCTCACAGCCCAACAAACTCCCTTCCTTCCTTCAGCCCCACATCACACACACGCTCCAACTCACGCAGCCTAACGCCTGGAGCTCGACCCTCCCTCCTCACCTCCCTCCAGGGGAAGGGTGACATCGCACCCCGGGTCATCTTCAAGGAGAAGGAGAAGAAGGTAAAGGGAAAAGACAAGAATGAGGGGAAGGTGAAATTACTAGGTAAAAAGAAGGCAGAGGCTGACAAAGAAAAGTCAGATAGAGAGATGAATGGCGGGAAAGATGATGTAGAAGATCTGCTGGACCAGAAACAGAAGACAGAGGCAGACCTAGTCATGAAGAACAAGAAGGTGTCCCTGCTGTCCCCTAGGGGGTTTAAGGGGGGTAGTGTCGATCTGGAAGATGTTTCGCCACTGCCTATATATGCAACAGTAAAGAAGAAGGGTTTTCGGGGCATCGGGAAGCCTGTGAAATCAGGGAAGAAAGGGAAAGATGAGTTTCTTCCTCTCCCCATGTTGGACATAGCCAGCCCAGACATGGCTGGCCCTGAACCTCTCATCACTCTAACAACCTTCAGAACCCCATCACCCCATGCTAATATACCCACACCAACTGCCCTCATCCCACCGGCCCCAGCAGCTCACATTACCCTCTTACCCCTTGCCCCGAAACCTGCCCCAGTACTAGATGCCCTCTTACCCTCTGAGCTGTTACCCTCCACCCTGATGCCTGCACCAGCAGCTGAAACCATTACAGTCGCTACACCACCCGACCCCATCCCCATTCCAATGATCCCCGACCCTCCTATCGTTGAGCCCATCCCTGTTGCCCTTACCCTGGAGTTAGAAACCTCAGCTGAGACCATCCCAGCCCCCACCCTTTCTGTATTGGTTCCCCCCAGCCCTACCCCTTCCACTGTTCCTGCCCTACCCAGCCCGGTACCAACTCCCCCAGTCACCCCTAACCCCTCTGCTATCCCCACCTTACCACCACCCACTATAGCCACCCCACGTCGACCTGCTATTGCCAGGCCACCCCCACCCGCTGACCCTACCCCCTCTCCACCTCCAGCTCCTGAACTTGTACCTGAACCTGAGTCTGTAGTAGTGGATGCTGCTGTTGTAGTCGAGGCCTCTGCCTCTCCACCTCCCTCTCACACCCCGCTTCCCCCAGCGGTGGACCCCCCAGTCACACCCCCGTCCCCCCAGCCTGAGAGCCTCGTGTCGGTCCAGGAACGACCACTCTCAGCCCTGTTGGCTCTAGGGCGAGCAGAGGAAATGAGTCCACCAAAAAAAAGAGGAACAGAGATCATCTTCAATGCTCTGGAGAAGGCCAAGAGAAAGTTTGGCAGGTGCACAATATACCTTTAATAAATACACATTAACGTTAACATCAACTATTCTAACATACTATCCCAACATATTATCCTAACATATTATCCTGACATATTATTCTAACATATTATCCTAACATATACTGTGTCAGTCAGACAGGGAATCAGGTGACGTTGACAGTTTGTTTACAAATTGATTAGCGTTTCCTGTCCATTGCTCATCCCCCAGTCGCTTTAGATAAGAGTCTGTTAAAATAACCATATTGTTATTATTACCATCTAATTAACTCCATCTCTTTTCCCCCAGCCCTTTGACCACACCCACCATAGAGGACCAACCCCCACTCCCCCACAAATCCCTCCCTGAGCTCCCACCAATCGACTACGATGACCAGGCCGGGGCGGGGCCCCCTACACCCCTGAAACCGTCCCTGGTCAACAGTGTTGACGTTAGTAAGTGTCTGCATCTCTCTTTCCCTAAGGCCCTTGTTCTCTCTCTTCCTCGCTCTTTCTTTCATTCGATATATCTCTCCTTTTTCTGTTCACTCTACTTTTGTACTCTGAACATGAAGTACACAGGAGTGCAGCTCACCCCTACACCCTAGGTAAGACTTTGCATGGTGGAATGGTTTAGATATCTTAAGAGGGTGTCAGCTAGGTTGGTATGCAGGAGGTCAGGTATGCTGCTGGATCTAGGCTGCCAGAGAGTCCCTGGCCTGCAGTAGGTGTTATGTGGTTGTTGTTGCAACGCTGGAGACACGGAACAGTAGAGAAGGTCGAATACCTCTCTGTGCCAGAAACATCTTTGTCTTGAGGAGGGCTGAGGGGAGGAGGATGGGGAAGCAGGGTTGGGTAGGTAATTTTCTAAATGTAATCCATTACAGTTACTAGATACCTGTCCAAAATAGTTATCAGTAACATAATTTTTGATTACCCAAACTCAGTAATGTAATCTGATTACTTTCAGATACTTTTGGATTACTTCCCCCTTAAGCAACATTAGAATAAGACAAAAAGGATCCATGAAACGCATTTGGTGTTTCATCATAGTGGTCTCTGACTTGTGGTCAGACTCTCTCAGGCGGAAAAAAATTCAAACTTGCGCCTTTTTTCAATGCTGAATTGAATGTCATAATTAATTTTTTCGCAAACATACTTCCTGAATTGAAAAGTAATTCAAGAAGTTAGCATCGAGTTTTTCAAAAGTATCTGTAATCTGATTACAATATTTGAACTGGTGACATAACGGATTACAGTTAGTTTTAAAAACATGAGACTACATTTAACTGATTACATTAAATAAGTTACTCCCCAACCCTGTGGGGAAGTGAGGAGGAGGAGGAAAGGTGGAGGAAGAGAGTGGGAGAGTAGGGCATAGGTGAGGAGGAGAAGGGGAGAGTAGGGTGTAGGTGAGGAGGAGAAGGGGAGAGTAGGGCATAGGTGAGGAGGAGAAGGGGAGAGTAGGGCGTAGGTGAGGAGGAGAAGGGGGAGAGTAGGGCATAGGTGAGGAGGAGAAGGGGGAGAGTAGGGCATAGGTGAGGAGGAGAAGGGGAGAGTAGGGCGTAGGTGAGGAGGAGAATGGGGAGAGTAGGGAGTAGGTGAGGAGGAGAAGGGGAGAGTAGGGTGTAGGTGAGGAGGAGAAGGGGAGAGTAGGGCGTAGGAGAGAAGGAGAAGGGGAGAGTAGGGCGTAGGTGAGTAGGAGAATGGGGAGAGTAGGGCGTAGGTGAGTAGGAGAATGGGGAGAGTAGGGAGTAGGTGAGGAGGAAAATGGGAGAGTAGGGCGTAGGTGAGGAGGAGAAGGGGAGAGTAGGGCGTAGGTGAGGAGGAGAAGGGGGAGAGTAGGGCATAGGTGAGGAGGAGAAGGGGAGAGTAGGGTGTAGGTGAGGAGGAGAATGGGGAGAGTAGGGAGTAGGTGAGGAGGAGAAGGGGAGAGTAGGGTGTAGGTGAGGAGGAGAAGGGGAGAGTAGGGCGTAGGTGAGAAGGAGAAGGGGAGAGTAGGGCGTAGGTGAGTAGGAGAATGGGGAGAGTAGGGCATAGGTGAGTAGGAGAATGGGGAGAGTAGGGAGTAGGTGAGGAGGAAAATGGGAGAGTAGGGCGTAGGTGAGGAGGAGAAGGGGAGAGTAGGGCGTAGGTGAGGAGGAAAATGGGAGAGTAGGGCGTAGGTGAGGAGGAGAAGGGGGAGAGTAGGGCGTAGGTGAGGAGGAGAAGGGGGAGAGTAGGGCGTAGGTGAGGAGGAGAAGGGGGCGAGTAGGGCATAGGTGAGGAGGAGAAGGGGGAGAGTAGGGCGTAGGTGAGGAGGAGAAGGGGGAGAGTAGGGCGTAGGTGAGGAGGAGAAGGGGGAGAGTAGGGCGTAGGTGAGGAGGAGAAGGGGGCGAGTAGGGCGTAGGTGAGGGGAAGGGAAGAGTAGGGCATAGGTGAGGAGGAGAAGGGGGAGAGTAGGGCGTAGGTGAGGAGGAGAAGGGGGAGAGTAGGGCGTAGGTGAGGAGGAGAAGGGGGAGAGTAGGGCGTAGGTGAGGAGGAGAAGGGGGAGAGTAGGGCGTAGGTGAGGAGGAGAAGGGGGCGAGTAGGCCATAGGTGAGGAGGAGAAGGGGGAGAGTAGGGCATAGGTGAGGAGGAGAAGGGGGAGAGTAGGGCGTAGGTGAGGAGGAGAAGGGGGAGAGTAGGGCGTAGGTGAGGAGGAGAAGGGGGCGAGTAGGGCATAGGTGAGGAGGAGAAGGGGGAGAGTAGGGCGTAGGTGAGGGGAAGGGAAGAGTAGGGCATAGGTGAGGAGGAGAAGGGAAGAGTAGGGCGTAGGTGAGGAGGAGAAGGGGGAGAGTAGGGCGTAGGTGAGGAGGAGAAGGGGGCGAGTAGGCCATAGGTGAGGAGGAGAAGGGGGAGAGTAGGGCATAGGTGAGGAGGAGAAGGGGGAGAGTAGGGCGTAGGTGAGGAGGAGAAGGGGGAGAGTAGGGCGTAGGTGAGGAGGAGAAGGGGGCGAGTAGGGCATAGGTGAGGAGAAGAAGGGGGAGAGTAGGGCGTAGGTGAGGGGAAGGGAAGAGTAGGGCATAGGTGAGGAGGAGAAGGGAAGAGTAGGGCGTAGGTGAGGAGGAGAAGGGGAGAGTAGGGCGTAGGTGAGGAGGAAAATGGGAGAGTAGGGCGTAGGTGAGGAGGAGAAGGGGGAGAGTAGGGCGTAGGTGAGGAGGAGAAGGGGGAGAGTAGGGCGTAGGTGAGGGGAAGGGAAGAGTAGGGCGTAGGTGAGGAGGAGAAGGGGAGAGTAGGGCGTAGGTGAGGAGGAAAATGGGAGAGTAGGGCGTAGGTGAGGAGGAGAAGGGGGAGAGTAGGGCGTAGGTGAGGAGGAGAAGGGGGGAGAGTAGGGCGTAGGTGAGGGGAAGGGAAGAGTAGGGCGTAGGTGAGGAGGAGAAGGGGGAGAGTAGGGCGTAGGTGAGGAGGAGAAGGGGGAGAGTAGGGCGTAGGTGAGGAGGAGAAGGGGGAGAGTAGGGCATAGGTGAGGAGGAGAAGGGGGAGAGTAGGGCGTAGGTGAGGAGGAGAAGGGGGCGAGTAGGGTGTAGGTGAGGAGGAGAAGGGGGAGAGTAGGGCGTAGGTGAGGAGGAGAAGGGGGAGAGTAGGGCGTAGGTGAGGGGAAGGGAAGAGTAGGGCGTAGGTGAGGAGGAGAAGGGGAGAGTAGGGCGTAGGTGAGGAGGAAAATGGGAGAGTAGGGCGTAGGTGAGGAGGAGAAGGGGGAGAGTAGGGCGTAGGTGAGGAGGAGAAGGGGGAGAGTAGGGCGTAGGTGAGGGGAAGGGAAGAGTAGGGCGTAGGTGAGGAGGAGAAGGGGGAGAGTAGGGCGTAGGTGAGGAGGAGAAGGGGGAGAGTAGGGCGTAGGTGAGGAGGAGAAGGGGGAGAGTAGGGCATAGGTGAGGAGGAGAAGGGGGAGAGTAGGGCGTAGGTGAGGAGGAGAAGGGGGCGAGTAGGGTGTAGGTGAGGAGGAGAAGGGGGAGAGTAGGGCGTAGGTGAGGAGGAGAAGGGGGAGAGTAGGGCGTAGGTGAGGAGGAGAAGGGGGCGAGTAGGGCATAGGTGAGGAGGAGAAGGGGGCGAGTAGGGCGTAGGTGAGGAGGAGAAGGGGGCGAGTAGGGCGTAGGTGAGGGGAAGGGAAGAGTAGGACGGAGAAAGAGAGGTATTTAAACTATCTTTGGTGTGTCACTATGGGGCAGTGTTTCTGTCAAAGTTAGCATGACTGGGTGCTGCTGCCAATATCTTGTGTTCTAACTCTCTTGTTGGTGATGATTACATCGTTTTAATTTGAGGAATGTAGTTATCAGTTAAGCAGAGTGTTCCTCCCGGCTGACCTAGTGAACAGGCCAGTTCAACCACTCAGACTCTCGCTTCACGGCGTTGCACTACAACAAAACAACAACCTACACACTGTAGTTTTCACTGCTTTATCTTTCTTAGTATTGAATAGGTTTGGGCTGTATCCAGACTTTCATACCTTCATACCGTTCCTGTACCATACCAGGGTATACAGTGTTACCAGCAGTACACACAAGGGGCTCTATTTCTTTCCAAATGCTAAAAAAATATTATTATAATTTTAAAAAATGAAGCATAGAACAAATTTAGGCTGCAGGGATCTTGATCCAGGAGGGGATTGATTGTCTCTGCTGTAACCAAGAAGTTTGATCTTGCAAGCTAGCCACTTGCTAGCAAGGTTTAACATCATATTTTACAGTGTAGAAATAGGCAGGGTTTATGACTGGCTGTGGTAACTATTGATGACCCAGGAGCCCTGCGCTGGAGATCATTTAATTGGCACATCTTAGTAGTTTTAAAAAACTTGTAGTTTTAAGCAGCGGCATAGCACACACAGCCCAAGCTTCATACTGTCATTTCAAAATACCCTGGTATACTGTATATATGGTATGCATGCCCAAGCCTTATATTGAACCTTTTTCTCCCTCTCTTTCTCTCTCTCTCTCTTTAGGGCAGGCGTTTCCTGTGTTGGATAGGATAGCAGGGGACGTGATACCAGACCTGTTGGAGGCACCCCCTCCTCTCTCGAGGAGGTGCCTTCCGGAGGCCTCCACCCTGCGACCCCTGCAAGAGAAACCCCTCCGACTCCCCTCCATGAACCTGACCGCCCATGGTACATCCTACCCACCTCCTCTCACTGGACATGTTCTGTCACTAAAGAGCCCCACAGCAGTGTGTTCACAAACCACAGTAGCAAACCACATTACATTGCACACAGACAAACATATCTCACACACACACACTAATAAACTGGGAAACTAAAAGAGAAAGGATAGGGTAGTTATCAGTGTGTGGTTCTTCATGTTGGGTAACTATCTGTCTCTCTTTTCAGCTGGGGAGATTCCTGCTCCTCTAGAGTTCTCCGTAGCCGGTCCTGCTCTTGACGTTCCCGAGTTTGAGGATGTAGGGTCGGAGCTTCTGAAATTGGAAGCCCTAGAAATCCAGCCTGCAGACTTGGTGGAGATAGAGGGGTCAGAATGGGGGAATGGAGAATATGGTGACAACATTCCAGAGACAGTGCTTCTAAAGCAGGAGATTCTGGAAGAGGGGGAGGGGCTTCCAGAATTCGAGGACCACAGAGTTCCAGAATCCGAACCGGTGGTCGAGGTTCCATTGGGGGTTCGGGTGGAGTTTATCCAAGAAACTGTCCCTGCCTCCCCTTCCAGCCAGGACCCCCAGCCAGAGGCAGGGTAACACAACCAGCTAACTCTTACTCTCTCTCAAACGTACCCCATTCTTGCCTTAAAAAGAACACATCCAGCTCCGGTTCTCTACTAGAATAGTGTTCTATGTCATGTTCTTGTCCCTGACTGACCGTTCCACACCCCCACCCCTCCAGAGCTGAGACAGAAGACGGCACCTCTGAGAGCTGTGACAAAGCCAATGAAGACATGCCCTCAGCCAAACAGAAGGTCAAGGGTCAACTCAACAAGAAGAAGAAGGAACCAAAGAGTAAGACACGGGAACCTTACATTAAGTTCTCACTCAGATACCATCCACCAGCATGAGAGTTTCTAGCTGTGGGTGTGAATCTGTGAGATGAGGTCAGATGTTGAGTATGTGTGTACTGTATGTAATGTTATGTAGGCCAGTGTCTCTAGCAGTGAAGCTGATATGTGTGTTTATCTCTTTTCTCCCATTGACCCTAGACAGACTGGCATTGCTACCGCTCTCATTGATTTGATCTTATCTAGCCATAACTGCATCCAATAAGATGAACTAACATAAAATATGTTTTCAGATGTCAACATGTTTTCTTAACTATTTATCTTCCTGTTATCTTTCAACAGACCCATATACTGAGACTCAGCCTCCGGTAAGGAAGATTCTTTTGATTGGTTGATAGCTGAATATTTGACCATGTTTGACCCAGGTCTGTGTTACACACAGTAAAAGCTCCTCTATCTGTCAGACACTTCTCTGCATCCATCCTGTGGGAATCGAATCACCCAGTGAAGATCTTATCAGACATGACCCTCATCTTCCTATTGTTTTCAGACTAAAGGAACATCCAGGGGTGGCTGGTCTTTTAAGAGGCCTGCTCCGGAAAACCCAGAGGAGAAAGATATGAAGAAGAAAGAAAAACAATATCTGGAGAAGGAGAAGAAAGAACAGAAAGAGAGAGAGAAGAAGGAGCAGAAAGAGAGAGAGAAGAAAGACAATGAGATGAAGAAGTTTAAGGTGAGAAACCCTAATAGGAGAGGAAGGCGGAATAGTGTTCTCGGTAGTAAAAACCAGTGTGATTTCATTCCTTCAAGATGGTAGATTAACTGAACATCATGGCTACATGGTAGTAACTTCACTTATCATAGAGCGATGTATTCACATGGTTAACTTTCATTTTTGAGCAAAACTCCCAATGACGTCTATGAATGATTTTCGCAGAAGTCACTGTTGGATCTCAAGTCTGATTACTAACGACAAGAGAGTGGGATTTATAGGAAACATCATATAACCCTAACCCAAGTGTTGCTAGTACACACAGTGCACACTACACTACAACGCTCAGTAACACAGATTAATACACAGGGTAATATCAACAGTAGCAGCCCCTCTAGCAGAGTAGGACATTAATGTAAAGCCCAGCTGGATTAACAGATTTACATTGCATTCATCGCACTCTACAGTCAATACAGTATGGGACCGCTGAGATGATATTTTCACTGTGTGTGCATGCCTGCGTGCGTATGCAGATAACAGGTCAGGAGGAGGCTATATATCAGGCTACAGTGACGGTAGCATCTAAAGGACGTAAGGACGACCTGGCTGTGAAGAATAGGGACATCGTCAGCATCATACGGACCACAAACTGCCCCAAAGGAAAATGGCTAGCCAGGGACAGCACTAATACATGTAAGTTACACACCTACCTAACCCCTGACCTCTGACCTCTACACAAATACAGATGGGCATAAAATGAGTCAAATAGTTCAACATCTACAGTAGTTGCTTGATTGTGGGATTCCAGACAGGTTGTTGTGTTGTCATTACTTGAAGACCTACTGTATGTGAAAACAGCCTTGCAGGTGGATTCAACATGTATGTGTGTTTACAAACTATCTGTGTGTGTAGATGGGTACATCTCAGTAATAGCAGGTGTAGTTAGTGTTATATCTATGTGTGTATAGATGGGTACATCTCAGTTATAACAGGTGTAGTTAGTGTTATATATCTGTGTGTGTAGATGGGTACATCTCAGTTATAGCAGGTGTAGTTAGTGTTATATCTATGTGTGTGTAGATGGGTACATCTCAGTTATAGCAGGTGTAGTTAGTGTTATATATCTGTGTGTGTAGATGGGTACATCTCAGTTATAGCAGGTGTAGTTAGTGTTATATATATCTGTGTGTGTAGATGGGTACATCTCAGTTATAGCATGTGTAGTTAGTGTTATATATATGTGTATGTGTGTAGATGGGTACATCTCATTTATAGCAGGTGTAGTTAGTGTTATATCTGTGTGTGTATAGATGGGTACATCTCAGTTATAGCATGTGTAGTTAGTGTTATATCTATGTGTGTGTATAGATGGGTACATCTCAGTTATAGCAGGTGTAGTTAGTGTTTTATCTGTGTGTGTAGATGGGTACATCTCAGTTATAGCATGTGTAGTTAGTGTTATATATATCTGTGTGTGTAGATGGGTACATCTCAGTTATAGCATGTGTAGTTAGTGTTATATATATCTGTGTGTGTAGATGGGTACATCTCAGTTATAGCATGTGTAGTTAGTGTTATATATATCTGTGTGTGTAGATGGGTACATCTCAGTTATAGCATGTGTAGTTAGTGTTATATATATCTGTGTGTGTAGATGGGTACATCTCAGTTATAGCATGTGTAGTTAGTGTTATATATATATGTGTATGTGTGTAGATGGGTACATCTCAGTTATAGCAGGTGTAGTTAGTGTTATATATATCTGTGTGTGTAGATGGGTACATCTCAGTTATAGCATGTGTAGTTAGTGTTATATATATATGTGTATGTGTGTAGATGGGTACATCTCAGTTATAGCAGGTGTAGTTAGTGTTATATATATCTGTGTGTGTAGATGGGTACATCTCAGTTATAGCAGGTGTAGTTAGTGTTATATATATCTGTGTGTGTAGATGGGTACATCTCAGTTATAGCATGTGTAGTTAGTGTTATATATATCTGTGTGTGTAGATGGGTACATCTCAGTTATAGCAGGTGTAGTTAGTGTTATATATATCTGTGTGTGTAGATGGGTACATCTCAGTTATAGCAGGTGTAGTTAGTGTTATATATATCTGTGTGTGTAGATGGGTACATCTCAGTTATAGCAGGTGTAGTTAGTGTTATATATATCTGTGTGTGTAGATGGGTACATCTCAGTTATAGCATGTGTAGTTAGTGTTATATATATATGTGTATGTGTGTAGATGGGTACATCTCAGTTATAGCAGGTGTAGTTAGTGTTATATATATATGTGTGTGTAGATGGGTACATCTCAGTTATAGCATGTGTAGTTAGTGTTATATATATATGTGTATGTGTGTAGATGGGTACATCTCAGTTATAGCAGGTGTAGTTAGTGTTATATATATCTGTGTGTGTAGATGGGTACATCTCAGTTATAGCATGTGTAGTTAGTGTTATATATATCTGTGTGTGTAGATGGGTACATCTCAGTTATAGCATGTGTAGTTAGTGTTATATATATATGTGTATGTGTGTAGATGGGTACATCTCAGTTATAGCAGGTGTAGTTAGTGTTATATATATGTGTATGTGTGTAGATGGGTACATCTCATTTATAGCAGGTGTAGTTAGTGTTTTATCTGTGTGTGTATAGATGGGTACATCTCACTGAGCCAGGTGGAGTTGGACATTAAGGAGATGTTGGAGCTGGGGAAGAAGGCTTCTCATGCCATCAGCCATAAGGACAGCAGTACTGTGGTAGAACAGGGAGGAGAGCTGGCCAGGATGGGCAACAGGACTTCCAATCACTACCCACTACAGGACGATACAGGCAGCTGTAAGTACTCCGCTGTCCACAGTTATTCATTTAGTGCACGTGCACACAAGTCATATTGTGGATCCAAATGACATGTATCCCTTTCCTGCAGTCAATGACCAAAGCACCCTCTTTGGCCTCCTCATGGGTGGAATGTTATTCATATTTTTCATAATTAATAAAGATTATTTCAAAGAATCCGATGAAAATCTTGTGTTTCTATGTCAAACAATTTTGTTACATTTCAGTCTTCTGAGATGTATATAAAGTGTCATTTTGGATGCAAACTCAAAATTGAATACATTTCCACTTTATATCTGACATGTTACAGGTGTCATCTGTTTTTTTAAGCCCATAACCACATGTGTGAGGTGTATACTTTTGTTTCAAAGTAGATTTGTTAAAGGCTACCAAAAAAACACTGCAGTCAAAAGTTAAACTGTGTGTGTTCTCCCTCAGTTACAGACGACAGTGAGGAGTGGACGAATGATGACGATGAACCTCTCTCCTACCCCATGGAGGAAGATCCTACAGAGAGGTCAGTACACACTGCAATGTTAACTGTTTGAACAGGCATGTTTAGATGTGGGAACTATTCACCATTGGGACTATTCAACAGGGGCCCGATTTAGTAATTTACGTCTTTCCTACGCACTTCTCAGTATTTGATATTCAGACTTAACTTTTTCAGTCACGTAATACGCTCTGCAGGTGTGGCTACCCTGCTCTCTCTGAATCATTACATTCAAACGCTGAAAACCCTCCCACTTGCTGGCCAACAGAGTTTCTCATGGAGTCTCCATTCAATTGGGTTTTCAGTACATTTATCTTAAGCCATCCCTTTCCAGTGTACCTTTAATTCAAATTTTGTCGACAGTCTCAATAACTTATCCAGTTGAAGTCTGAAGTTTACAGACACCTTAGCCAAATACATTTAAACTCAGTTTTTCACAATTCCTGACATTTAATCCTAGTAAACATTCCCTGTCTTAGGTCAGTTAGGATCACCACTTTATTTTAAGAATGTGAAATGTCAGAATAATAGTAGAGAGAATTATTTATTTCATCATTTATTTATTTCCTCACATTCCCAGTGGGTCAGAAGTTTACATACACTCAATTAGTATTTGGTAGCATTGCCTTGAAATTGTTTAACTTGGGTCAAACATTTCGGGAAGCCTTCCACAAGCTTCCCACAATAAGTTGGGTGAATTTTGGCTCATTCCTCCTGACAGAGCTGGTGTAACTGAGTCAGGTTTGTAGCCCTCCTTGCTCGCACACGCTTTTTCAGTTCTGCACACACATTTTGTATAGGATTGAGGTCAGGACTTTGTGATGGCCACTCCAATACCTTGACTTTGTTGTCCTTAAGCAGTTTTGCCACAACTTTGGAAGTATGCTTGGGGTCATTGTCCATTTGGAAGACCCATTTGCGACCAAGCTTTAACTTCCCGACTGACGTCTTCAGATGTTGCTTCAATATATCCACATAATTTTCTTACCTCATGATGCCATCTATTTTGTGAAGTGCACCAGTCCCTCCTGCAGCAAAGCACCCTCACAACATGATGCTGCCACCCCTGTGCTTCACGGTTGGGATGGTGTTCTTTGGCTTGCAAGCCTCCCCCTTTTTCCTCCAAACATAATGATGGTCATTATGGCCAAACAGTTCTATTTTTGTTTCATCAGACCAGACGACATTTCTCCAAAAAGTGCAATCTTTGTCCCCATGTGCAGTTGCAAACCGTAGTCTGGCTTTTTTTTATGGCGGTTTTGGAGCAGTGTTTTTGTACCTGTTTTCCTCCAGCATCTTCACAAGGTCCTTTGTTGTTGTTCTGGGATTGATTTGCACTTTTCGCACCAAAATACGTTCATCTCTAGGAGACAGAACGTGTCTTCTTCCTGAGCGGTATGACGGCTGCGTGGTCCCATGGTGTTTATACTTGCGTACTATTGTTTGTACAGATGAATGTGGTACCTTAAGGCATTTGGAAATTGCTCCCAAGGATGAACCAGACTTGTGGAGGTCTACAATCTTTTTTTCTGACGCCTCGGCTGATTTCTTTTGATTTTCACTTGATGTCAAGCAAGGAGGCACTGAGTTTGAAAGTAGGCCTTGAAATACATCCACAGGTACACCCCCAATTGACTCAAATTATGTCAATTAGCCTATCAGAAGCTTCTAAAGCCATGACATCATTTTCTGGAATTTTCCAAGCTGTTTAAAAGGCACAGTCAACTCAGTGTATGTAAACTTCTGACCCACTGGAATTGTGATACAGTGAATTATAAGTGAAATAATCTGTAATCAATTGTTGGAGAAATTACTTGTGACTTGCCAAAACTATCGTTTTTTAATTAACAATACATTTGTGGAGTGGTTGAAAAACGAGTTTTAATGACTCCAACCTAAGTGTATGTAAAGTTCTGACTTCAACTGTACATGGGGAGAACGGGTTCAGAATATAGGGATGAATGAAAGAATACCATCACCTCGGCAGGTTCAGCCCTACAGAAACATATAGCTTGGATCTCCAGATTTCATCCATGCCAATTCTGAAGGCAAACAATGAAAATTTGGAATAATAATAATAATACTGTTTCACATTTGTCTCCAAGGACCATAAGGAATAATCATCTAAGACAATTGCTATGCATATTTAAAATTCCCTTCTCCAAACGGATTGCTCATTTACCCAGCTCATCAATTTATACATAACAGTGCATGGAGAATGCTGTTATTTCTATTTGAAGAAATAAAGTAGATGCTTTCTCCACTTTTAACCGGCAGATTCGCACCGACCTTATTCATGTTTTCCTCGAGCGTAAAGGTGGTGGAATTATAAGGGAATTAAATCCAGGTCAGAATACAGTGTATCTGTAGACACGCCTCCCTCTGCCACGCCTTCATTTATTAGAGTTCCACCTGAAGTGAATAGTGGGTGAATTTGCATGCTATTCTCATGCTTAAGTAGGCCATCATTGTAAAGAAGAATGTGTTTTCAACTGACTTGCCTAGTTAAATAAATGTGTAAAACATAAAAAAGTACATTTAAGGTCAGAATAGAATAGAGAAAAGCTCATAAAAAGGGAATCAGGTTCACTTTACATGTGCTTAACTCTGGTCGGAATCAGGTTCACTTTACATGTGCTTAACTCTGGTCGGAATCAGGTTCACTTTACATGTGCTTAACTCTGGTCGGAATCAGGTTCACTTTACATGTGCTTAACTCTGGTCGGAATCAGGTTCACTTTACATGTGCTTAACTCTGGTCGGAATCGGGGCCCAGGGGAGTGTTATGGTGAAGGCTATCACAGTGGGGACTATTGTCCTTTGATGTCAGGAACTTTGAATCTGCATGACATCACTATTCTCTTCTGCAGTGGCCACATCCAAACAATCTCCATGACAGGTGAGTCAAGCCACTAGGTTTCAATGATCTATCAATGAGCCATGACTGACCTCAGCTTCCTGCATGTTCTGCTTATCTTTTCTTCCCCTTTTTAATACCTAAAATACCTTTGGCTGATTACATCTGTTATTGTTTGCATTATTGTGTGTGTGTTTACTTCCTCCAGGAAGCAGAGAGCATAGCATCCACCACCAACAAACACAGAATTACACCACCATAGATGGAATGGATATGCAGTGAGTCATGCACACACACAGATAATAAGACAAGGATTTTAATAGTATTAACAATATTCTATCCATTAGCTAGCATTTCTCCCTTCTGATGTCTGTCTGTTCTGCAGGGTGAAACATGAAGCACTTCAGAAGCTGGCCACTTTCTTCCACAAACCTGTTGTAGAGGAACCCATCAGGAGGTACATACAGTATAATTGCACACACATGAAGGTAAAGGTGAATGAATGTTTCCTTTGATGCTTACCTCTTGTGTTTTGTTTTCTTCTCCATCTCCCTTTCTTCTCCTCCCCATCTCTCTCTTTCTTCTCCTCCCCTTCTGTTTCTTCTCCTCTCCATCTCTCTCTTTCTTCTCCTCACCATCTCTCTCTTTCTTCTCCTCCCCTTCTGTTTCTTCTCCTCTCCATCTCTCTTTTATCCTCTCCGTCTCTTTTACCCTGTCCATCTCTCTTTTATCCTCTCCATCTCTCTTTTACTGTCTCCATCTCTCTTGTACCCTCTCCATCTCTCTTTTATCCTCTCCATCTCTCTTTTACCCTCTCCATCTCGCTTTTTCCATCTCTCTTGTACCCTCTCCCTCTCTCTTTTACCCTCTCCATCTCTCTTTTATCCTCTCCATCTCTCTTTTACCCTCTCCATCTCTCTTTTTCCATCTCTCTTTTACCCTCTCCATCTCTCTTTTACCCTCTCCATCTCTCTTTTACCCTCTCCATCTCTTTTACCCTCTCCATCTCTCTTTTACCCTCTCCATCTCTCTTTTTCCATCTCCATCTCTCTTTTTCCATCTCTCTTTTACCCTCCATCTCTCTTTTACCCTCTCCATCTCTCTTTTATCCTCTCCATCTCTCTTTTACCCTCTCCATCTCTCTTTTTCCATCTCTCTTTTACCCTCTCCATCTCTCTTTTACCCTCTCCATCTCTCTTTTATCCTCTCCATCTCTCTTTTACCCTCTCCATCTCTCTTTTTCCATCTCTCTTTTACCCTCTCCATCTCTCTTTTACCCTCTCCATCTCTCTTTTATCCTCTCCATCTCTCTTTTACCCTGTCCATCTCTCTTTTACCCTGTCCATCTCTCTTTCTTCTCTCTCTCCCTAATCCCCAACTCTCGCTTTACCTACTGTCTCCCTTTGAGAAGACCTGAAGAACCTGAACCAATCAGTAAGTGAAGAGCTACGTATGGATTCTGTGTACTACACATTCCACACATCAGGCCTAGTCTTTGGGCTGGTTAGCCAGACGCAGATGATCCATTTAGCATGCCTTTCTTTCATAGTCAAGGAGAGTTTCATTTGGATCCAGGAAAGCAGCCAATAAAGGTTGAGAGAATGCTGTTGGAATTTATTGAGTTCAATGAAAGGAATCCACTTTCTACATCTGACACACTAGTGTGGAAAAATACCTTTACGTTTAAAACATTATCATTTTTTACTTGCCAGGCCCCGTGGAGATAGAAGAACCAGTGTACCCGTAAGTAGGAGAGGAAAGAAATGTTACATTGTGTAATCTGTTGTCAGACTAGTTTTCTGGGCTTGGATTGTGAATGTCATTGTGTGTGTGTGCCTGTCTACCATGCATGTGTGCTTCTATGTAGATGTAAAGTGGAAGCAGATTTGGAGCTTCCAGACATGATGATTCTTTCTCCTCCTGGCCCGTTTGCAGACGACAATCAATGACACTTAGTAGACTACCAACTACAGGTAAAAATGATACTTTACATTAGTCAGCCATTAAGAATCATTGATCAGTCTGACAATACCAGTAGGCTATTGATCATGCATTGATGATGTCTGCGTCTGTTCTCTCTTCTATGAGCAGTTGGAGAGCAGAGGAATATAGGCAACATGGTATGTTGTCGAGTGCCAGTCATCTCCATGACAATCACTCAGATAACGGAGACATGAAGGATCGTTATTTGGACAACCTGCAATTGGATGGACTATTTCTCTGTTATAATATTGCTTAGGCCAGGATTCAATCCGAGAGCTCTAGTCAACAATGCAGGTTAAGGCAATGTTACCGTCTTTGCGGAGACCTCATTCAAGATAAATGCTGCAATGTCGACTCAATTGGAAATGATCTTTAAAATGTCAATAACGCTATAGGGTTTCAGATTGAATCTCCTGTTTTGATGTCCATCCAGGGTTATGGAGGATGAGATGAAGGATACAGACAGAACTACTCTGTTTATACTAACGCTTCAATAGTTTTATACAAAGACAATTATGGGATACCATGCATAGTGTAATGTTTGTTTACAGGTGTTTGTGTTTGGCTAGATGACAAATCAACAGTCTGTATCCAGCTACTGTCGGTGTCTAAAATGACAGCCTATTCCCCATGTAGTGCACTAACTTTGACCTAAGTGACACAGGGTTAACCACATAGGGCTCTGGTGAAAAGTAGCGCACTAACTTTGACCTAAGTGACACAGGGTTAATAACCACATAGGGCTCTGGTGAAAAGTAGTGCACTACACAGGGAAAAGGATGCTTGCCATACTGTATGAGATGTCTGGTTTATATTCCCTGTGTATTATTTCCCATTAAGTATTAGAGAGAGGGGGAAGTAATTTGATGATGTAACCTTTAGTTGAAGTCCTGTTCATTTAGCTACCAGCTCTGCTAGTTGTGATCTGGCGATTCAATAAAAAACACAAATCAATCAGTGGTCTAGTGTATAGGTCAGTTTAATTGTGTTTGACAATAAATACTCAGTAAAGTGCAAATCAGAACAGCAACGCCATGCAATGCATAGAACACAGAAAAGCCCACCTCAGACGGAGAGGAAGAGGTACAATCCGCTCTCACGCACACACAGACAGAAGAGAAGAACACTTTGGTTCCAGAAGTCTGGATACGGTGACAACACACCTTAACCCTTGGAAAGAGGTACACCTTACACTGACAGAGTGGGTGTGTATTACTTGAAGTAGTATGTGTGTGTAAATAACAGAATATAGGGTCATTGCTGTGAGTAATTGCATGAGTGTAGCAGCAGGAAGGAGAGTTTCTCCCTGACCTTGTAGCAGCTATAGTCAGACACAGTGTTCAAAACATTAAGAACCTTCCTAATATTGAGTTCCACCCCTTTGCCCTCAGAACAGCCTCAATTCCTTGGGGCATGGACTCTACAAGGTGTCAAAAGCGTTCCACAGGGATGCTGGCCCATGACTCCAAAGCTTGTGTCAAGTTGGCTGGTGGACCATTCTTGATACACATGGGAAACTGTTGAACATGAAAAACCCAGGAGCGTTGCAGTTCTTGACACAAACTGACACGCCTGGCACCTACTAGCATACCCTGTTCAAAGGCACTTAAATCTTTTTTCTTGCCCATTCACCCTCTGAATTGCACACACACACACACACACAATCCATGTCTCAAGGCTTCAAAATCCTTATTTAACCTGTCTCCTCCCCTTCATCTACACCAGTGGTCACCAACCTTTGAGTCAAGATCGCTTTCACATTCAAAAAGCAAGCCAAGATCTACCACTCAATTATTATTTTTTTACATTACTTATAATGTAACAACCTAATAAAAAGAGCTCTGCGGGAATGAGGTTTCTGCTGTAGGCCTAATACATTATCACAACTTGAGCTATGATAACATATCGGTTTTTGTAGCACTTGCAAGGCACAGGTGAGCATAAATTATATGGTACCGCACTTGCATCTGATGGCCATGGTGCTTTCAAGACAGCTGGGAACTCGAGAAAGAAAAACTAGGTCAAATCATGACGTCTGTGATCTTGAGGTCAGAGCTCTAGAAAGATGCGAGTTTCCGACTAGGAATTCCGAGTTGGTTGACCATTCAAAACCATTTCCCCCAGTCGGATCTCGTTTTTCCAGAGTAGTTGTCTTGAACAGAGCATTATTCTCAGGGGAGGGAGGAAGAGAGCCCAGCGGGTCCGCCTTTCACGGTCACTGCTTTCCCCTTCCTTTCCTCCGGTGAGACTGACCAAAGAGACACCGTCTTCCACCTGATGGCGAAACTCGAGTCGCGCCACATCTGCCGCAGGCACAAATTCATGCGGTTCCTATGACCAGAGAAAGTGGAATACTCCTCCATATTAAAATAGACACGAAGCTAATAATAATGATAACTCATTGCAGCGCGAGTGGAAAAAGGGAGAAGAGCGTTTTATAATAGTGTTCAAAGCCGGGTTGCCAGTGCTGAATAAAACACACTCATACAAACTGCAGCGCTGCTGCATTATTCTACAGTCTCTCCGTGGTCGTGGTTTTAAAGGTTATTCAATCTTACCTAGGCTCGTATCAAACTTTTTGACTGTGGCCGGGGTCGAGGAGGCTCTGTACGGTAATTTGAGCTATTCGATTGCCAGCACATTAGGCGCACTCGATTTAGCAACAGATCTCCCGGTCCGCTTGAATCAAGTGCACCTACCACCAACAGCGCAACACGCACAAAATCAGGCCTGGCTTTTCCACAGAAATGCTTGGTGACCGGTTGGTGACCACTGATCTACACGGACTGAAGTGGATTCAACAAATTACATCAATAAGGGATCATAGCTTTCACCTGGTCAGTCTGTCATGGAATGAGCAGGTGTTCATAATGTTTTGTACCCTCAGTATGTAAGTATCTCTCAAAAATGGGATATGCCAGTTTATTAAGTACACCACCCAGTTCACAAAAATGGATGACTTCTACAGACACGGAGTCACATGGCTGTGGCTTGTTATATAAAACAGGCATTCAGTTACTGTTCAATCGAACGTTCCAATAGGCAAAACAAGTGACTTTAAGCGAAGTATGATCATCGGTGCCATGCCCCGGGTCCAGTCTCTCAGAAACGGCCGTCCTCCTGGGCTTTTCACGCACAACAGTGTCTAAGGTTTACAGAGAATGGTGGGAGAAACAAATAACAGCCAGTCAGCAGCAGCCCTACGGGTGAAAACAGCTCGTTTGATGAGAGGTCGAAGGAGAAGGGCAAGAATCGTGCAAGCCAACAGGTGGGTCAGAAAACAAACTCGTCAATCCTTGTCACGGATGGGCTATTGCAGCAGACCACCACACCAGGTTCCATTCCTATCAGCTAAAAACAAGAAGTGGCTCAGGTGGGTACGTGTTAACCAACACTGAACAACCGAGGAGTGGAAAAACATCCCCTGGAATATGTCAGCGAGTTCAGTTTACTTGAGTGGCCTGCGCAGTCCCCAGACCTCAACCCATTAGAGCATATTTGAGATGAGATGGATGTTCGCAGCATGAATGTACTGCCGTCCAATCTGCAGAAACTGCATGGCGCCATCGCATTAGCATGAACCAACATCACTGTGGAATCTTTGACACCTTGTAGAATCCCCTGAAGAATTCAGGCTGTTCTGGAGACAAAAGGTCAGTCCAACCGGCACTAGATGGAAGTACACATACGTGGGTATTGTCTTGCATGTATAGTGTCATACACAGACAAAAACAGACTACGCTCTCAGAATAGAGATGTGATGACAGAACTGCTGCACAGGACAAATGACAAGGAAACAAATGGCAAGGAAACAAATGACAAGGAAACAAACGGCAAGGAAACAAATGACAAGGAAACAAACGGCAAGGAAACAAATGACAAGGAAACAAATGGCAAGGAAACAAACGACAAGGAAACAAATGGCAAGGAAACAAATGACAAGGAAACAAAAGGAAAGAAGAGAGGTTAAGTGTCTTTTCTGACTAACTGGCCCAACAGAGGTCTACAATTCCCTCAGCGAAACACACACTACTGCAAATACACACAACAAACCAATAACTCCAGAGGGAGGGAAGGAAAGAGAGATACAAATGATTCTACATTTAATAACAAACCGAACAGACCACCATCATGGTACCAGAACAGACCAGAGAAACACAGACACACTAGCATGCATCAGATCAGCAAGAGCCCAGCCCTCACTGGCCCCAGCAGAACAAGAGACACAGACAGGACTATGGAACACTATATACTGTAAACCATTTGACAATTGGTAAAGGGAGATTTGTTCCAGTGTTCTGTCATATCTATTCCCTCTCCTCCTGTATCTTTAGTTATATTAGTCAGAACTCAAATCTCATTGGCACATAAACTACGGTACTGTATGTCTTCTCCTGGCCAATCCCTGGTAAGCTCCTGTCTGTTAGTCCTCTACACACAGGAGTGTACACACACACACAGAAACAGTCTGCTTACCATTCCGTTTCTGCAAACAAAAACAGCCACCAAGCTAGAAACAACGTGTGTTAAGGCACCTGGAGAAAGGTTCACTACAGATACCCTTCCCTCCCTCCTCCTCAGTCAGGTAGCATCAATGCTAACTAATCCACAGAACAATATTGCCAGTCAGAGAGAGAGGGAGAGTGGAGGCTCTCTCTCTATGACCTCTCATCACCTAAAATCTCTTAAGTGCATATATAATTCTCAAACATCAGCAGTGCTTCAATACTCAATATTCAGTACCACACAAAGCCTCTAAAACAACCTCTTTAAAATAAATAAGAATATGATATCTAAATAATAATAACAATCCTCTCTTTAACTTCATTTGTTGTATGTTACAATCAACAGCTGCTACACTACTCAAAGTGATAGTAATATAAATATATATGAGAAATATGGATAACAAAGTCTGTGTCGTTACAAAAAGCATATAAAAGCATATGTAAAATGCTCAGTGTGTTTGTTGTACAGTGTTTGCTATTCTGGAGCTGATTGGGGGTTGAGAGTAGTCAGGGAGGCGCCGCTTATCTGGAAATGTCCGACATGCTAACTGGTTGAACGCTGCACGTGCATTACTGCAACCAGTTAGAAATGTCAGTTTCCTAGTTTCGACGAGCACGTGAACGCGCCATATGGGAGCTACATTATATTTGACTTAACACGACTTTGCCCCAACAAGTGAGACCTCTAACCTTTCCCACGGCCAGACTGGCTCTGGCAGACTGGCTCTAGACCAGGGATGGGCAACTCGTGGCGCGCGGGTCACATGGCCACTTTTGTAGGACCGCAGATCAATTCCTTCCGCTGTCAAGACTAAACTAAAATGTTTATAAATCGCCAATTTTGCTTAGGGCCTCCAAAACGCTGACTGCATGTGTGTGTATGGATGTGGGTAAGCAGTCCCGCGAGCTACCGCACCCCCCTAATGATGAGTTCTGATTTTTTGGTGGGCCCCTACCCCCATCAAAGTTGCCCATTCCTGCTCTAGACAGACAGGAAGTCTAATCAGAGATCTACGATCAGTTTATCTTGCAAAGCCCAAACCTACAACACCAGGAGGGAACAACTGACCCTAGATCTGTGGTTAGAGGCGTGTTCTGCAGTACTTGGAGAATTAGGTCAGGATCACACCAATATAAAACTGTCTAAATAGGCTCAGGGCAGTGTTCTGTTTCAGATGGTTATGCAGGCGGTAGCTGGAGTTTTCCGGACTATATGACATTGACCAGGAAAAATTCCAGGCCTCTAGTTACCCAGCAGGAGTTTACCCTCTCTAGCGGGCCAGCGTGGTGATGAGACTGGCACACATCTCAAAGAAGTCCATAGTGTGGCTGCCCTGGCGCGGGGTGGAGGTGGAGGTGAGGAGGGCAGCGCTGGAGCACAGCGACCCAGGCAGAGAGGAGCTGAGCTTGGGGAGATCCACGGCAGGACAGGCTGAGTCCACACTGAGTCTGGGTCTGTGGAGCCCTGCAGTGGAGCCTGACCTCTGGGGGGTGGAAGAGCCCGACTTAAACCCTACTGCGTCCATGATGTCATCTGGGGGAGGAGAGATTAGTGTTTGTTTTCATCATTACTCCTCTTCTGCACTCAGTAATACGTTGTAAAAAGAGGAAACTCTAAATTCTGCTGTCAGAATTAACCAGATATCAAAAAGTCTGTTTCCTGTTATAAATATGTTGTGTAGCTGGCGTACCATCGATGCTTTTGAAGTCCAGCAGGTAGGATCTGTTGTCTACTTGGTACAGCTGGAGACACATCTTCACCAGGTTGCCTGTTACTGGGTTCTTCCTCCGAACACGCAGGTGGTACGGGTTCACCACCTAAACATAACACACATTAAAAAAGGTGCAATATGCAGAATTCGCTCCGCCATTTCCTGGTTGCGAAAATTCTAAGTTCGCTTAATTTATGTTTATGTGACAAAACAATGTATAGTGTACAAGGATCATTGTACCATCTAAACCGCTGTTAAATATATTTTCGATAACCAATAACATTGTATTTTAAGCTGTTTGAAGACTGTGTACAAAACCGAAGGTTTTTAAAAAAGGCACAAAAAAACAACACATTTAAGACCAGGAAGCATAGAAATAGCACACATAGAACCAATCTACCACTTCTTAGACTTGCTTTCGAAAAGGATGACAGATCAATCATTTCTATGTGAATTTGGTTGGGTTGCCTAAAATGTTACATATTGCAGTTAACATGTACACACACACACACACACCTTACAGTGATATAAACTCAGCAAAAAAAGAAACATCCTTTCACTGTCAACTGCGTTTATTTTCAGCAAACTTAACATGCGTTAATATTTGTATGAACATAACAAGATTCAACAACTGAGACATAAACTGAACAAGTTCCACAGACAAACAGAAATTGAATAATGTGTCTCTGAACAAAAGGGGGGGTCAAAATCAAAAGTAACAGTCAGTATCTGGTGTGGCCACCAGCTGCATTAAGTACTGCAGTGCATCTCCTCCTCATGGACTGCACCAGATTTGCCAGTTCTTGCTGTGAGATGTTACCCCAGTCTTCCACCAAGGCACCTGCCAGTTCCCTGACATTTCTGGGGGGGAATGGCCTAGCCCCTCACCCTCCGATCCAACAGGTCTCAGACATGCTAAATGGGATTGAGATCCGGGCTCGTCGCTGGCCATGGCAGAACACTGACATTCCTGTCTTGCAGGAAATCACACACAGAACGAGCAGTATGGCTGGTGGCATTGTCATGCTGGAGTGTCATGTCAGGATGAACCTACAAGGAGGGGACCAAATGAGGGAGGAGGATGTCTTCCCTGTAACGCACAGCGTTGAGATTGCCTGCAATGACAACAAGTTCAGTCCGATGATGCTGTGACACACCGCCCCAGATCATGACGGACCCTCCACCTCCAAATTGATCCTGCTCCAGAGTACAGGCCTTGGTGTAACACTCATTCCTTCAACTACAAACGCGAATCCGACCATCACCCCTGGTGAGAAAAAAACGAGACTCGCCAGTCCTGTCTTGTCCAGCGATGGTGGGTTTGTGCCCATAGGCAACGTTGTTGCCGGTGATGTCTGGTGAGGACCTGCCTTACAACAGGCCTACAAGCCCTCAGTCCAGCCTCTCTCTGCCTATTGCAGACAGTCTGAGCACTGATGGAGGGATTGTGCGTTCCTGGTGTAACTCGGGCAGTGGTTGTTGCCATCCTGTACCTGTCCCGCAGGTGTGATGTTCGGATGTACCGATCCTGTGCAAATGTTGTTACATGTGGTCTGCCACTGCGAGGACGATCAGCGGTCCGTCCTGTCTCCCTGTAGCGCTGTCTTCGGCGTCTCACAGTACGGACATGGCAATTTATTGCCCAGGCCACATCTGCAGTCCTCATGCCTCCTTGCAGCATGCCTGAGGCACGTTCACGCAGATGAGCAGGGACCCTGGGCATCTTTCTTTTGATGTTTTTCAGAGTCAGTAGAAAGGCCTATTTAGTGTCCTAAGTTTTCATAACTGTGACCTTAATTGCCTACTGTCTATAAGCTGTTAGTGTCTTAACGACCGTACCACAGGTGCATGTTCATTAATTGTTAATGGTTCATTTAACAAGCATGGGAAACAGTGTTTAAACCCTTTACAATGAAGATCTGTGTTATTAGTTATTTTGATTTTTACGAATTATCTTTGAAAGACAGGGTCCTGAAAAAGGGACGTTCCTTTTTTTGCTGAGTTTATATACAGACACACGGAGCATTCGAAAAGTATTCTGAATTTTTGCACATTTTGTTACATTACAGCCTTGTTCTTAAATGTATTAAATACATCAATCTCCACACAATACCCCATGACAAAGCAAAAACAGGTTTGAAAATTTTGCAAATGTATTATTATTACTGAAATATCACATAAGTATTCAGACCCTTTACTCAGTACTTTATTGAAGCACCTTTGGCAGCAATTACAGCCTTGAGTCTTCTTGGGTATGACGCTACAAGCATGACATACCTGTATTTGGGGAGAACCTCCCATTCTTCCCTGCAGATCCTCTCAAGCTCTGTCAGGTTGGATGTGGAGCATCGCTGAAAAGCTATTTTCAGGTCTATCCAGAGATATTCGATCGGGTTCAAGTACGGGCCACTCAAGGAAATTCAGAGACATGGCAGGAAGCCACTCTTGCGTTGTCTTGGCTGTGTGCTTAGGGTCGTTGTCCTGTTGGAAGGTGAACCTTCATCCCAGTCTGAGGTCCTGAGCACTCTGGAGCAGGTTTTCATCAAGGATCTCTCTACTTTGCTCCATTAATCTTTTCCTCAATCCTTACTAGTCTCCCAGTCCCTGCCGCTGAAAAACATCCCCACAGCATGATGCTGGCACCACCATGCTTCACCATAGGGATGGTATTGGCCAGGTGATGTGCGGTGCCTGGTTTCCTTCAGATGTGACACATTCAGGCCAAAGAGTTCAATCTTGGTTTCATCAGACCATAGAATCGTGTTTCTCATGGTCAGAGTCCTTTAGGCTTGAAAATAAAAGAGAGCCGCACACTCTAGGAGCTCAGATGCTAAAATGTAATTACCAACGTTTCGACAGCCAAGCTGTCTTCATCAGGGTATAATCACAAACACTGCGGGATGACTCGTTTATATAGTGTCAAAAGACACGCAGGTGTCTGTAATCATGGCCAAGAGTGGCCTAATATCATTGGTTAATAATCAAATATTAAAATGTCATACAAAGAACAACATACAAACAACAAATGGATAGCATACGATCATAGATTAATTTGACTACACAAGCTTACAAACAATTACAATGGCAAAGTTACAATAATCACAAGAATGGCTTCAGATCAAAGTCTATGTTGAGACCGAAGGGCGCAAGGGTCTTTAAATTAAAGATCCAGGCAGCCTCTCGTTTTAACAATAAATTATCAAGGTCACCCCTCTCCTAGGGAGGGTGACATGTTCGATGCCAATATAACGCAGAGAGACGAAATCGAGTGGCCTGCCTCTAAGAAGTGGGCCGCAACTGGATAAGCAAGATATTGAGCCCTGCCAAAGTCTCTTTGCTTAACAAAGGGTTATCTTTTGTGCCTACAACCCAGTGCAACGATTTTGATGTTAAGGTAGACATGTTTAAGTTTTTTTTAGAAACATCCGTTTAAGGGAATACTTTAGCTCCCCTAATTCTGACACTTCTATTGAACCAGTAGGTTGCTCTCCTGCACATACTCCTTTTAGAAGCAAGAGTTATTTTATACCTCCAGCCAATCGCAATCACTCTATCGAGACATATTGCCGACTTGTGGAAAATGATGTTGGACATCTTTAAGAATAAACAGGGATCCAAATCTTTCCATAATTTACCCAAGAATGAAAAACAAGCTTTGCTTGATTTACAATCCGATACGTCAGTCCTTATTCATCTCGTTGATAAGGGTGGGTCGGTTGTACTCATGGATAGGACAGTTTATGTAAACGAGGGTCATAGACAGCTGCTTGACAACCCATTTTACAAGAAACTCAGAAGTGACCCCACTTCCCAATTTCAGAATACTATCTTGTCTGTCCCTAGATGGGTATTTAAGTTCTGGTCAGATAACCAAAAAAGAACATGCTTTTTTGGCTATTCAACACCCTAAAATTGCCACTTTCTATACTTTGCCGAAATTACACAAGAATGTTACACAACCTCCAGGGCGCCCTATTGTAGCGGGCATTGATGCAGTAACGGCCCCTCTATCTACTTTTGTTGACCTTTTTATTAGACCACTCGCAGAACAGCTCCCCTCCTTTGTAAAGGACACCAGCAGTATGATCTCTATCATTGAATCTCTTGATCCTCTCCCTGAGAATACCTTGTTAGTTACTTTTGATGTTGAGTCGTTATACACTAATATTCCACACGAGGGCGGTATTGAAGCTATGGAACATTTTCTTCTGCAACGTGACCCTAATGAACTACCTTCCAGTGCATACATTGTAACAATGGCTGAAATAGTACTCACGCGTAACTATTTCATGTTTCTAAATGATTTCTTTATTCAGACGAAAGGTACTGCTATGGGATCCCCCATGGCTCCTAACTATGCTAATTTGTATGTGGGTTACATGGAGAAACAGTCTATTTTCAATCCTTTCAAAAATGTTTTCTTGCCTCACATCATTATTTGGAAACGGTATATTGATGATATTTTTGTTCTATGGAGGGGTGATGCAAAACAGCTCCAGGCGTTCCATGCTTTTCTTAACTCGTGTTCTGAGCATCTGAGATTTACTATGCAATCTGATACACGTGGAATCAGTTTTCTTGATCTTCTGATCTTGTGTGAAGATAATGTTCTATACACTGATCTTTACAGGAAGCCTACTGATTGTAACAGTTTGTTGAGGGCTGATAGTTGTCACCCACTTCCCTTGAAAAATACAGATTTGCCCTACAGCCAATTCTGTCGAATCAAAAGAATTTGAATTTCGACAGAAATATGGCTGAGACGCAAAGAAAGTTCAAGGAGAGGGGCTACAAGAATGATCAAGGTCAGTCTCGCAAAAAGACGCATTCTTGCATTCTAACTACCCGCTATTCAAAGTGCTCTGAATAAATTAAGGGAATTGTTCACAAACATTGGCACATCCTAAAATCCGATGATAGTCTAGGTAATGTGTTTTCGGACCTGCCCTTGGTCGTATTCTCCGGGGGCAGAAATCTCAGAGACTAATTGGTAAACTCTGATTTACCACCCCAAGATATTCCTGAACAACGTCTATTTGCGCCCCTACTGGATGGAAATTACAAATGTAATGGCTGTGCTCAATGCAATGGCACTTATAAATGTAGATCCTTCAAACACCCACAAACAGGAAAATCGATCCCAATCAAAGGTGTTATTACGTGCTCCACTAAGGCAGTTATTTATCTTATAACTTGTCCTTGTGGTAAAAATGATGTAGGTAAAACAAAGTGCAAATTAAAAGTACGTATCACAGAGCATGTAGCACCATTAGGTGCAAAAACTTTACTTATCCAGTTGCGGCCCACTTCTTAGAGGCAGGCCACTCGATTTCGTCTCTGCGTTACATTGGCATCGAACATGTCAACCTCCCTAGGAGAGGCTGCCTGGATCTTTAATTTAAAGACCCTTGCGCCCTTCAGTCTCAACATAGACTTTGATCTGAAGCCATTCTTGTGATTATTGTAACTTTGCCATTGTAATTGTTTGTAAGCTTGTACAGTCAAATTAATCTATGATCGTATGCTATCCATTTGTTGTTTGTATGCTGTTCTAACCAATGATATTAGGCCACTCTTGGCCATGATTACAGACACCTGTGTCTTTTGACACTATATAAACGAATCATCCCGCAGTGTTTGTGATTATACCCTGATGAAGACTGCTTGGCTGTCGAAACGTTGGTAATTACATTTTTCCATCTGAGCTCCTAGAGTGCGCAGCTCTCCTTTATTTTCAAGTTATCTACTCCGCTAGCCAGCACCTCGTCTTAATAGGTGTGCGTTTATTTTTCTTCCAGAGTCCTTTAGGCACCTTTTGGCAAACTCCAACCGGGCAGTCATGTGCCTTTTACTGAGGAGTGGCTTCCATCTGGCCACTCTACCATAAAGGCCTGCTTGGTGGAATGCTGCAGAGATGGTTGACCTTCTGGAATATTCTCCCATCGCCACAGAGGAACTCTAGAGCTCTGTCAGAGTGACCATCAGGTTCTTGGTCACCTCCCTGACCCAGGCCCTTCTCCCCCGATTGCTCAGTTTGGCTGGACGGCCAGCTCTAGAAAGAGTCTTGGTGGTTCTTAACTTCTTCCTTTTATGAATGATGGAGGCCACTGTGATCGTGAAGACCTTCAATGCTGCAGAAATGTTTTGGTACCTTTCCCCAGATCTGTGCTTCGACACAATCCTGTCTCAGAGCTCTGCGGACAATACCTTAGAGCTCATGGCTTGGTTTTTGCTCTGACATGCACTGTTAACTTATATAGACAGGCTTATGCCTTTCCAAATCATGTACAATTAATTGAATTTGCCACAGGTGGACTCCAATGAAGTTGTAGAAACATCTCGAGGATGATCAATGGAAACAGGATGCACCAGAGCTCAATTTCGAGTCATAGCAAAGGGTCTGAATACTTATGTAAATAAGATTTAAAAAAAAAGCTGTGTCATTATGAGGTATTGTGTGTAGATTGATGAGAATAAAAAAAATGTTGATCAATTTCAGAATAAGGCTGTAACATAACAAAATGTGGGAAAAGTCAAGGGGTCTGAATACTTTCCGAATGCTTTCCACACACCGCGCCTCACCTTCCAGTCATACTGTAGCTGTCTCATAGCCCTGTAGACCTCAGCCATGATGTCATAGGGTCTGCTCTGACTCCTGATGCCCAGGTGCCACTTGGCCTTCTTCACTGCCAGGGGTTTGGCTCTGGTGGTGTTCAGGGCATCCAGCGGGCAGCGCGCCTGCAGACAGAGAGGAGAGAATCTTTATTATCCCCAACAAGCAGTCATAAATACATGAGGACAAGACTTCATGCAAAACTATACTGCCAATGTTGCACTGGTATCGCGGAAGAAGTACATCATCAAGTGTTTACACTTCAGAGATCTTGTATCCGATTGTATATACTGTGAACATAGTACATAGAATAGAACCAGGTAGAAATCATTGCCTTGGGGCTGTCTACCAGCAGGGGGGGCATCCTCTCTGGGTGTGGTTTGACCCCGGGGGGCAGTGACATGCCATCCTCCATGAAGGAGCCCTGGGGAGGGCTAGAGGCCAGGTAGAACTCACTGGCCTGGGTCATGATGCGCCGGTTGTCTATGATCAGATGGTACGCTACCGCTAGCTGGTCCTGGAAAGAGACGGAGGGAGAGAGTAAGAGAGAGGGTGAGAGAAGAGGGGGAGTGCGTACTATATGACTAAGCGTGTGAGCGTACATGCCTGTGTTGCGTGCATACCTGAGGGTCTCCGCTGTACAGGCTGGACATCACCTCAGACTCGGTGCTCTCAAACTTGTCACACACCTCTCGGACTGCCTCCTCATCCAGAATGGTGGAGTCATAGGAAGGGTCCTCAGGAAACAGGTAGCCTGGCAGGTCCTGCTTAAACCACTCATGTTCCCTACACACACACACACGTGTGAACGTTCACACACACACACACACACACACACACACCATTATTCTTCCATTTTTTTGCTCTGGACCAACCTTCAACCACCACAAACAAGCTTTTGGTTAGGTTTGCCAATTCTATTAAATCACATTAAAAACATGAGCATAATGATCAGTAGGGAAGGTTAGAGGTCACCTAATGTCTTTAATGGTAGCCCTCTTGAGCGGGTCGACCTGCAGCATGAGCAGCAGCAGGGAAGCGACGGGCCGAGTGAGGTATTCTGGCATATAGAACACGCCCCCTCTAATCTTCTTAAACAGTGTGGGAACGTGTTCGTCATCAAAGGGCAGAGTCCCACACAGCAACGCATACAGGATCACCCCACTGCTCCATATGTCCACCTCAGGACCAGCGTATAACCTGTGCACAAAGCAAAGAATACACGATCACACCACAACATGTAGCCTATAGTATCACCCTAAGGATCTGCATACAGCCTAAACACACACATACACACACCTTCCGGAGATTACTTCAGGAGCTGCGTAGTTGGGAGATCCACAGCTGGTCCTCAGGAACTCCCCGTCTGACATCATGTTTGACAACCCTGACGACCAAAGCAAATCAGTTTTTTCAGCATTATCTTCAAATGCCAACCTTACCTAACCTTACTGTCCAAACAAACACTTACTGTCTTCCCTCTCCCACCTCTCTCTCTCCCTTCTCTCTCTCTCCCTTCCCCTCTCTCCCACCTCTCTCTCTCCCTTCCCCTCTCTCCCATCTCTCGCTCTCCCTTCCCCTCTCTCCCACCTCTCTCTCTCCCACCTCTCTCTCTCCCTTCCCCTCTCTCCCACCTCTCTCTCCCCCTCTCTCCCACCTCTCTCTCCCCCTCTCTCCCACCTCTCTCTCTCCCTTCCCCTCTCTCCCACCTCTCTCTCTCCCTTCCCCTCTCTCCCACCCCTCTCTCTCTCCCTTCCCCTCTCTCCCACCCTTCCCCTCTCTCCCACCTCTCTCTCTACCTTCCCCTCTCCCACCGCTCTCTCTCCCTTCCCCTCTCCCACCTCTCTCTCCCATCTCTCTCTCCCTTCCCCTCTCTCCCTCCCTTCCCCTCTCTCCCACCCTTCCCCTCTCTCCCACCCTTCCCCTCTCTCCCACCTCTCTCTCCCTTCCCCTCTCTCCCTCCCTTCCCCTCTCTCCCTCCCTTCCCCTCTCTACCACCCTTCCCCTCTCTCCCACCTCTCCCTCTCTCCCTTCCCCTCTCTCCCACCTCTCTCTCCCTACCCCTCTCTCCCACCTCTCTCTCTCCCTTCCCTTCTCTCTCTCTCCCACCGCTCTCTCTCCCTCCCTTCCCCTCTCTCCCACCTCTCTCTCCCTCCCTTCCCCTCTCTCCCACCTCTCTCATCCCTCCCTTCCCCTCTCTCCCACCTCTCTCTCCCTCCCTTCCCCTCTCTCCCACCTCTCTCTCCCTCCCTTCCCCTCTCTCCCACCTCTCTCTCCCTCCCTTCCCCTCTCTCCCCCACCTCTCTCTCCCTTCCCCTCTCTCCCACCTCTCTCTCCCTTCCCCTCTCTCCCTTCCCCTCTCTCTCTCCCTTCCCCTCTCTCCCTTCCCCTCTCTCCCACCTCTCTCTCTCCCACCTCTCTCTCTCCCTTCCCCTCTCTACCTTCCCCTCTCTCCCACCTCTCTCTTCCCCTCTCCCACCTCTCTCTCCCTCCCTTCCCCTCTCTCCCACCTCTCTCTCCCTTCCCCTCTCTCCCACCTCTCTCTCTCTCCCTTCCCCTCTCTCCCACCTCTCTCTCTCCCTTCCCCTCTCTCCCTCCCTTCCCCTCTCTCCCTCCCTTCCCCTATCTCCCACCTCTCTCTTCCCCTCTCCCACCGCTCTCTCTCCCACCTCTCTCTCCCTCCCTTCCCCTCTCTCCCACCTCTCTCTCTCCCACCTCTCTCTCTCCCTTCCCCTCTCTCCCACCTCTCTCTCTCCCTTCCCCTCTCTCCCACCTCTCTCTCTCCCACCTCTCTCTACCTTCCCCTCTCTCCCACCTCTCTCTTCCCCTCTCCCACCTCTCTCTTCCCCTCTCCCACCTCTCTCTTCCCCTCTCCCACCTCTCTCTCCCTCCCTTCCCCTCTCTCCCACCTCTCTCTCCCTTCCCCTCTCTCCCACCTCTCTCTCTCTCTCCCTTCCCCTCTCTCCCACCTCTCTCTCTCCCTTCCCCTCTCTCCCTCCCTTCCCCTATCTCCCACCTCTCTCTTCCCCTCTCCCACCGCTCTCTCTCCCACCTCTCTCTCCCTCCCTTCCCCTCTCTCCCACCTCTCTCTCTCCCTTCCCCTCTCTCCCACCTCTCTCTCTCCCTTCCCCTCTCTCCCACCTCTCTCTCTCCCTTCCCCTCTCTCCCTTCCCCTCTCTCCCACCTCTCTCTCTCCCACCTCTCTCTCTCCCTTCCCCTCTCTCCCTCCCTTCCCCTCCTCTCTCTCCCACCTCTCTCTCCCTTCCCCTCTCTCCCACCTCTCTCTCTCCCACCTCTCTCTCTCCCTCCCTTCCCCTCTCTCCCACCTCTCCCTCCCTTCCCCTCTCTCCCACCTCTCCCTCCCTTCCCCTCTCTCCCACCTCTCTCTCTCCCACCTCTCTCTCTACCTTCCCCTCTCTACCTTCCCCTCTCTCCCTCCCTTCCCCTCTCTCCCACCTCTCTCTTCCCCTCTCCCACCGCTCTCTCTCCCACCTCTCCCACCGCTCTCTCTCCCACCTCTCTCTCCCTCCCTCCCTTCCCCTCTCTCCCTTCCCCTCTCTCCCTCCCCCTCTCTCCCACCTCTCTCTCCCACCTCTCTCTCCCTCCCTTCCCCTCTCTCCCTCCCTCCCTTCCCCTCTCTCCCTTCTCTCTCTCTCCCTCCCTTCCCCTCTCTCCCTTCCCCTCTCTCCCACCTCTCTCTCTCCCTCCCTTCCCCTCTCTCCCACCTCTCTCCCTTCCCCTCTCTCCCACCTCCCCCTCTCCCTCCCTCCCCCTCCCTCCCTTCCCCTCTCTCCCACCTCTCGCTCTCCCTTCCCCTCTCTCCCACCTCTCGCTCTCCCTTCCCCTCTCTCCCACCTCTCGCTCTCCCTTCCCCTCTCTCCCACCTCTCGCTCTCCCTCCCACCTCCTCGCTCTCCCTTCCCCTCTCCTCTCTCCCACCTCTCGCTCTCCCTCCCACCTCCTCGCTCTCCCTTCCCCGCTCTCCCTCCCTCCCCCTCCCACCTCCTCGCTCTCCCTTCCCCTCTCTCCCTCCCTCCCCCTCTCCAGTTTAAGGTGTCGGTATATTCTAAAACACAAATGGTTTGGTTTGACATTTGCTACTACGGCTTTGTGGACAACTCAATTTGTTACGTATGTATGTATGTATGTATGTGTTCTCTATCGTGCATGTGTGTGTAGTGTACCAAAGTCAGCTATTTTGGCGTTCTTGGAATGGTCCAGCAGTACATTCTCAGGTTTGAGGTCTCTGTGCACCACCATGTGTCTGTGGCAGTAGTCTACACCGGAGATGATCTGCTGGAACAACCGACGAGCCTCTTTGTCCTCTACCTACACACAACATGACGTACAGATTAAGAGGTTAGGAGATTATTCCTTTCTAATGTGACTACATGCTTTCACTATGAAAAATGGCACCATAAAATGGCCTGTGTCTACATCAACCAATCGGACAACTGCAGGACAGGAGTGCGCTACTCACCAGATGGCTTGTTCGCTTGTTTGATTTGTTTGTGGATCTATCGACCGACGGCCTGTAAGGTCCGGAATGATATCCATATTTTGTTTCGTTGTGTTTTGATATCTCCTTTTGTTTGGGCATTCGGCCCGGCTGGGAAGCTTCAATTGCTGGAGAACACTGAATCTAGCAAATATATATTTGAGGATCAACCATCCATCAATTCTTAAGTAGGAAATATCCTCACTGTATAATGCTGAATAGTTTTGTTGATATATTTCAATGTTAAACAAATTACTTTAATCAATCATTAACACTACAATTAAAATGGCTGCTGTAGTCGTGGCAATTTCCAGCGATGCAAAAACTGATGTCAAGGAAAATGAGACCTGGAGCGAGGTTGTGGGTGGAAATGCCCCAAAGGAGACTGTTTTACCTCTTTTTTTCCATGGAGAGAGAAATCCTGACAGAGGAGGCCATAGCCAACCCCATTAAGGAGGAGGAGGAGCTCTACCACAGGTCTCATTACAGGAAATTAATCCAAACCACTTGAGGTCAGTACAGAGAGTATGTGCACTCTGGCGTATATATATTCTCAGTAAGGAAGCAAGGACAAAGCTTCTGATCAGAGGAAAACGTGTTCAAAGGGAATAATCCGTTCAGGTTGAAGTCGCATGTCTGACCAGAACTCCATTCAAGTTACAATTAAAGAACTACCTGAATCAGCAGATGATAGTGTTGTGACTGAGTTCCTGGCTAAAGCTGGATGTAAGGTGGTGGGGAGAGTGATGAGGCGCATGATAAGATACAAGGGTCAACTTACAATCTGCTCCAATGGAGATCGTTTTGTGTATGTTGAAGCAGCACCCATCATTCCTATAACACGGTCTGTGAAGACGGGCCGTGACTGGATCAAAGTATGCCACAATCAGCAATCCGGAAGGGCTCAGGAGATGGTAGAGTACAGTGCTACTACACTGGACAACATAAGGTGCATAAAGGAAACGTTTTCACACGATGTGCAGGATAACAATCCAGTCCCCATGAGTAGGGCAGACGTATCACATATCTCAGCTGAAATGACTGAACGTGAGACTGAGGTTGAAGAGGATAATTCCTCGGCTCCCAAGGACAAAGACGGAGTGAATGAAACATTGGAGTTGGTACCTGGTGAGCCAGAATCTACAACACCTCTCATTCCAAGAAAACGAAGAGGAAAAGTGCTCAAAATGAAGCTGGGAAAGTGGCTACTGAGACCAGTGACAATCATAACCCAATAGAAAACCTGGAGGCTAATAAGGGACCCCGAAGGCGGTGCAACTCTCTGGGGAATACAAAAGGCAGCCAAACATCAACGCTGGCCTTCATTCAAACAATCCGGAATCAACATACACCCAAGCAGCCCAGGGTACCAAGCTCCCCATCAGAGTCTGGAGTTTGGTCACCTGCAGAAAAAAAGTCTGATTTGGAGGATGTAATTCTGGGAGGTGGAGAAAAGTCCCCATAATTAGCCATCCAGGTCGATATCATTGATGAAGGATTGAAATAATCTATATTTGAGTAACCTATATTATCTGGTTCACATTCTGTGTATGTGAGCATAACTTCTGCGCTAACATGGCTTTTCAAAAGAATGAGCAATCTGCTGTTCATTTCATTTTTTATTTTGTCCCAAACAAAACCCGCCTTCAAGACAGAAACTCTGTTCCTTTAACCCAGGTATAAGAAAACATTGTACCATGAAACTTTTTCAAACTGTTAATCAGGCTAAAAGGCTCTGGGACCCTCGTTCCAAATGTCAGAGAAAACAAAACTTGCAGGAAAAAGCTCAAAGAGATCACAGATTATTTCAACCTGACTCAAATAATACAAGATCCAACCAGAGTAACACAGTCATCCCAGATTCAAATTGATCTGGTGTTTATTAACAGACATGATCAAATAATTAAGTCTAGTAACTTACTAACGGGTATAACTCACCACAATGTTACATTGGTGATTAGAAAGCTCAACAACAAGAGATATAAGAACCATATTAATATGCAACAGTACGTTCCAAAAAATGCAGAAAAGTGAGCAGAGTAACTACGATGTCAAATTGACTGGTCTGATCTGTTAAGCGATGAAGACCCAGAGTCTGGATACAGAACATTTATGTCAGCTATTGACAAAGTGGATACCTCTTTTACTAGGAAATCTCAACATAAGCCAAGACGGAAAAGATGGCTCAACGAGGACCTCTGGAGAACGGGATTTCTCCTTGAAAAAAAGCACTGAAGTCTGGTAAGAATGATGAGACGTATATTTATATCACTGAGAAATAAGGTGGTTAGGAATATAAAAAAAATCAAAAGCAGAGCTCTTTCTTAAAGTGATCAATGAAGCAAAAGGAAATGGCAAAGTGATTTGGGAAAATCTCAATCTACCAGGGAGAAAACATCCTGAATTAAAGGTTCATGGGATTCTAATTTAAGACTCCAATTTCATATCCACCACCTTTAACAATTTTTTTCTGACTCTGTCAGGGAACTGGCTCAAAGATTTTCAACCAAGACCACAGTTCTCACTCCCATAGATAATAATAAACCAATATTCAGAATTCCTGAAATCTCAGCGTCAGCAGTGGACAGCATTATTAGCTTCTTCAGAAGCTCAAGAACAAAATATGTATTTGGTCTAGACACTGTGTTCCTGAAGAGACACAAATATTCTCTGATTACCCCTACTGTACATCTAGTTAGTCTGTCCATCAAATATGGGTTCTTCCCCAATGCTTGGAAGTCTGCTGCAGTGATACCTGTTTTAAAATCTGGTAACCCAACACTGGTGGAACATCACCCACCTATAAGCATTCTTCCAGTGCTATGAAAAGTAGCTGAAAGACGGGTGGCTGATCATCTGACTGATCACCTCGTTCAGGGCAACTCCATACATCAAATGCAATTTGGATTCAGAACTAACCATTCTACCGAAACAGCCAATTGCTATTTTCTGGAGTGCATTACATCTAAACTGGACATAGGTGGTGAAGTCGGCGCCGTCTTTTTGGATCTTAAAAAGGCCTTTGATAGTGTTGTTGTTGTTGTCGTTAGAATTATATATGATATATTATTGGATGTAATGTATTTGTATTTTGTATTGTTTTAGTGAGTATTTGTATAGTGGCTGTGTAAAAGCCCTTACCTGCCCAGGGACAATGGGTGCAAATGATCTTTTGGCTAACCCCGGCACATTTACATGGGTGTTGCATTATTGTTATATTGATTCATGTGCATTGTCCCCTGTAAATAAATCAAACAACCAGACAGTCAGTCATTCAGTAAGTCAGTCAGAGACAGATAGACAGCCATTCAGACAGTCAGTCATTCAGTAAGTCAATCAGAGACAGATAGACAGCCATTCAGACAGTCAGTCATTCAGTAAGTCAGTCAGAGACAGATAGACAGCCATTCAGACAGTCAGTCATTCATTCAGTAAGTCAATCAGAGACAGATAGACAGCCATTCAGACAGTCAGTCATTCAGTAAGTCAATCAGAGACAGATAGACAGCCATTCGGACAGTCAGTCATTCAGTAAGTCAGAGGTATGTCTCACCCGTCCATGTTTGCAGATGTAGTCAAACAGCTCTCCTCCCGAGACATACTCCATCACCATGAAGAAATCTGTAGGAGTACTGATCACCTGGTACCTACACACACACACACATCTTACAGAAGCCAATACGTCTGCCATAGCTCACAATGTCACTGTGGCCTAACCCTAAAAATAACATGGAAAGAGAGACTAGACACCTGGAAAGGGATTTACCCAAATAGGAATTATAAACTTCTTTCTGCTAACCAGAGCAAACTGATTCCTTGTGGGTGGGTGTGGGAGAGAGAGTGAGCGAGCAAGAGAGGTGGGAGACTAGAAACATGGGAAGGGATTTACCCAAGCAGGAATTATAAACTTCCATCTTCTTAACTAGAGATTTCCGCTAAACGGAATTCCATGTGGGAGAGAGAGGGGGGGGGGGGGGCTCCTGAGGCCCATAGTAAACAAACCCAGTGTGTGTGGGTATGTGTGTGGGGGAGAGAGGGGGGGTGCTCCTGAGGCCCATAGTAAACAAACACTGAGTGTATGTGTATGGGAGAGAGGGGGGGGGGAGGGGTACTTTTAGGCCCATAATAAACAAACACAGTCTGTATGCGTTATCCTCACAGTTTGATGATGTGAGGGTGTCTGAAGAGTTTGAGGTTCTGTATCTCTCGTTTGATCTTGCCCACCACGTCCAGACTCCTGATCTTCTGTCTGTTCAGGATCTTCACTGCCACCTTATGACCTGTCAACTGGTGTTCTCCAACTACCACACACACACACACACACACACACACACACACACACACATGAACCAACTGGAATGTCCGTAGTTTGTAAAAGAGTATAATAATATCTATTGTGTTCAACTGCTACAATGTAGGCTATAGGGCACAATTTGTGCTGATGGGTCAAATATTAAAAACAGTTTAGTCTTTTCCTCTGTTGCCAAGGTCACACAGACTACACTGAGGTAGGAGATAGGCCGGGGAATGTGTGATATGTATGCTACCCTCAGCTAAACTTTCATTGTCTGATAAAGAATAAAACCCTAGCTGTTTCAGAGTAGTCAACAAGACATGATTAATCACTATTTTTACATTACTGGACTAGCTATTATCTATCTATTCACAACAATAAGAAACGTAGATAACAAACCGGTAAACAGGGAAAACACAACACAGCAATTACAGTAAACCTAAAGCCATACACATAGATTACAAGGTGGATAAATCAAGTGTGTCTGTCTGATAGTCTGTCTGCACTCTGTAGCTCATGGTTAGTCAGTCTAACAATTTAGCAATATTGTCTGTAGCAACAATTATTGTTGGCTAGTTCCTTGTTACACACTGTCACACTCTCGAATCAAACACACCTCCCGCAGTGCAGGGGGAGAGGAGGAGGGGGTCTGAATTCTACAAGGTCACGTTGAGACTGCTAGAAAATAGGAAACTTGACGAGGCGTTCTAGATTCTCATTCTGTCCATGCCATTGTATGGTTTACATAATCGGGGAACACTGGTGATGATGAGCACTATTAAACTATAACGTTCATGTTTATTTTCATTTAAAAAAAATGTCATTTCCATAGCCATATAGGTCAAGTCTAAATGTCTAACGTTACTGTCACTAGCAAAGTCAACCTCCAACATTCACTGGCGGTCAGACGTTACAATTATGTGTGACCTGTTTGTTTTTACACCATCATTGTTGTCGAGGGTAATTATGCATGCTTAACCTATCATTGCTGATAAGGAGGAGTAGACAGGCTAGCTAGATATGTTGCTGGAATAATTCACCTTTCAACAAACCTAAACCATATTCTCTACATATCAACCGAGACAACAATAATCTAGCACATTCGTAACTACGCAGCCCCAGCTACGCATTTTGCGTAGCGATTTAAATAGTCCGCCGCAAAGTTACAATCATTAACAACAAATGTTCCCACGACATAACTGTTGACAAGCACGCGACTTAACTCTTTACTTTTCCGAATGTGCCGACGCCCAGAGTGTCTCCTAAGAGGTAATGTCCGATCTTCACTCGGCCGCCTTCATGTTTCTGCTGTCGTTCTGCCATCTTTACCGTTCAGAACGTTACACCGCTCCGGTAGGCTCGAGCTTGGCTGTCTGCACGGTGCGCGAGACCGCGGTACACTAGACCTGTGCGTTCAGTTCGCTTGAACGTTTGCTACGTTGCGGAACGGTTTGTACTAAACGACACGTTTCCCCAAAACGTTCTTGAACAGACTTTGAGGCACATTTGCTACGGTTTGGTGGCTGTGGCTTGAAGCAAAGAGTAACGTATTTAAAGGGCAGTGGCCATGCTGACAGCGTTCCCCAAACGCTCCCCGTTGTTTAACTGGTGATTCAGTACAGCGCCGTTTCCGTTTAATTGAACGTCCCAGAATGTAAACATGTATTGAACGCGTTTCCGTTTAATTGAACGTCCCAGAATGTAAAACAATGTATTGAACGCAGCCCTGGGTTTGGGAAAACCTGCACTGGACAAGGCAACATATATCCTATCGAACACCGACTGTGTGGTCTACAGTATCGCTCCAGTTGAGGGGAGGAGGGGGGTGGGGGTTGTGTAGGTAAAAACATGCCATGAGCTTTTAAACATTCCAAACAGATGAACATTCCATATGCTATTTAGGCTCAAAGTCTGCACACTCATCAATCATCTCAGCGATTACAGTATGCTCCGTTGGCTAGAGTAGGCCTATAGCCTTAACATTTATATTGGGTCAGAATTCTATTACAGAACAGGTCATTGATGCTAGGCCTAATGTATGCCAATTCATGTGACCTGTTGTTACAGATAATGGCCTATATACTACACATCTACAGCATTATTAGTGGGCTGGATGCCTCACATTAGTGAGAGGCACAATCCCAAACACTACTGCTGTTTTTCATTCTTCTTCCCCTCTAATCAGGGACTGATTCAAACATCAGTACTCTGTCCAGATTGGAGAACAGGGGTTGTTTCTGAACTGAGCAATGTATTGGTGAGAAATGTTAATTTCCCATTTATTAAACCAGGTAGGCCAGTTGAGAACACGTTCTCATTTACAACTGTGACCTGGCCAAGATAAAGCAAAGCAGTGCGACAAAAACAACAACACAGAGTTACACATGGAATAAACAAATGTACAGTCACTAACACAATAGAAAAATCTGTATCTCTACTGGGTGTAGTTAAGTATTTCCACCACCACTAGATGTCAGACAGAGCTCAGTGCTGATCCCCTGGCCTCATTGGTGTTGATCAGTCACACACTTTCATGCCTGGGATCACTGCCCTTCGTGTTATGTCTATCAGCCTCACAAACAGACTGAAGACAACACTACTCAACTGTCAATGACAGCCAGACAAACAGACAGACAGACCGACCGATGAAACTCTCAATATGCAGACAGTATGCAGTCTTACGGTGTTACCTCCAACACATTGGTGCGGCTAGCTTTGGGTTAAGTGAGCAGTGTGGCTTGGTAGGGTCGTGTTTCGGAGGACGCATGACTCTTGACTTTCGCCTCTCCCGAGTCTGTAGGGGAGTTACAGCGATGGGACAAGACTGTAACTACCAATTGGGGAGATTTTTGTTTTATTACTCTGTTCCATTTGATCCACTGTCTCATCAGCCCAGCCAGGCAAATTATTAACTAGATCTCCACTATAAAAAACATCTAGACTTTATCTCACATTTCCTTTCAACTAAAATTTCATTTTCAACAGTGGAGATTTATATAAACCTTTCTGTCTGTCTGTGTCTGACATTTGCAACATTGTTTTAATATTCAAATTCGATCTCCAACTGTCCCATGGTGGGGCAAAGGGGTTGAGTACTTATTGACTCAAGACATTTCAGCTTTTCATTTTTAATTCATTTGTAAACATATCGAAAAACATTATTTCACTTTGACATTATGGGGTATTGTGTGTAGGCCAGTAATCCATTTAATATTCAGGCTGTAACACAACAACATGTGGAAAAAGATAAGGGGTGTGAATACTTTCTGAAGGCACTGTATATACATATAAAGTGGGTAAAACAGCTTGCACCTGTACTGTCTCCTTCTTCTAGATGGTAGCGAGGTGAACAGGCCGTGGCTTGGGTGGCTGAGGTCCTTGAATACCTTTTTGGCCTTCCTGTGACACCGGGTGCTGTAGATGTCTTGGAGGGCAGGCAGTGTGCCCCCGTCGGGCTTGACCTCACACCCTCTGGAGAGCCCCGTGGTTGTGGTTGGTGCAATTGCCATACCAGGTGTCGGTACAGCCTGACAGGATGCTCTCAATGGTACAAAGACAAATTTCTTCAGCCTCCTGAGGTTGAATAGGCGCAGTTGCGCAGTTTTCACCACATTGTCAGTGTGAAGGCACCATTTCAGGTCGTCAGTGATGTGCACGCAGAGGAACTTGAAGCTTTTGACCCTTTCCATTGTGCCCCCGTCGGTGTGAATGGGGGCGTGATCTGTCTGCTGTCTCCTATAGTCCACGATCAGCTACTTCGTTTTGTTGATGTTGAGAAAGATGTTATGTTTCTGGCACCACTCAGCCAGGACTCTCACCTCCTCCCTGTAGACTGTCTTGTCGTTGTTGGTAATCAGGCAGACGACACACTATTGTGTCCTCTGCAAAGTTGATGATTAAGTTGGAGACATGTGTGGTCAAGCAGTCATGGGTGAATATGGAGGACAGGAGGGGGCTGAGCATGTTGAGGATCAGTGTGGTGGAGATTTTGTTGGCTACCTTCACCACTTGGGGTCGGCCCGTCCATGACCCAGTTGCACAGGGAGGGGTTCAGACCCCTGACTACAGCTCAGCCCTGAGATTAGTGGTGAGCTTGAAGAGCACTAGGGTGTTGAAGGCTGAGCTGTAGTCAATGAACAGCATTCTTACATAGATGTTTCTCTTGTCCTGCTGGGATTGGGCAGTGTGCAGTGTGCAGTGGTGATTGTGTTGTCTGTGGATCTGTTGGGGCGGTATGCAAATTGTAGTGGGTCTAGTTTGCCGGGTAAGATAAAGACAATTTACCTACCTTAAATTTGACTGCTTTATTTAAAAAATATATTTTCTCTCTATACAAGTGGATTATTTATCTTTAGGCTCCCATAAGTGGATCTATAGTTTATAGATCTAACTTTAGATTACATTTGTAACTTTTTCCAAATTCTGAATTATTAGATACAGCTACCTCAAAATCATTTTGTTGTAGTGACTTACTTTTTTTTTGATCAGACAGAAAAAATGTTTTGTTGATTAAGAGTAGTAGCAACCAGGGAAAGTGTTAGAAAACAAAATTGTGACAAAGTAGTTTCTGTGCGAATTACAAGCGTGTACATTAGGGCACACCGAACCAAATGTTTTAAAACATTTGGCAAATAAATTGGAAATGAAAACAAACGTTTCTTTTCGCATATTCAGATACACCCGTTTCACTCAATTTCTGGGCGTTTTCTTCCATTTCATGCCAACTGGACACGACCCAGATATTTGGCTGATGGTTTTCTCCATCAGTAGCACAATATCCTAGGCCACAGTAGCAGTTTTATGTCTTTGGTTGCCTGTTTTGCATGTTATGTTGGCATTCATTTGTGTCACATAGCAGTTTGCAAACGATGTAAATATACAGTTGAAGTCTGAAATGTACATACACTTAGGTTGTAGTCATTAAAACTTGTTTTTCAACCACTCCACAAATTTCTTGTTAACAAACTATAGTTTTGGCAAGTTGGTTAGGAGATCTACTTTGTGCATGAAACAAGTCATTTTTCCAACAAATGTTTGCAGACAGATTATTTCACTTATAATTCACTGTATCACAATTCCAGTCGACAATCTTCTGGCATATCCTTGTCAATCCTTGTCATATGAAGAGAAATTACGGATAAAACATATCGGTGATCATCAGCCATTGGACATAAACATTACACAACAAGTCGGAAATTGCAAATACAACAATGAGTGGTTTAGAAGGAATCAATGGCTAACTGCAAGCATCTCAAAGCTATCACTATTTTGGTTCCCCTGCCTGCTGTTCAGTGGAGAGGGTGTGTTGTCCAAGTCTGAGTTTAATGATTTAAAACATCTATCTGAAAGGGTTTATTTTCCAAGCTTAAAAGGATAAACATTCACAGGCAACACCATGGGCCAGAAAAGGTTGAATACGTTGGCCATACTGCCAATCCAGCATGACTTCTGCCCCACGTTCAAAACAACCGAAAACTCAGAACTGATAAAACTCAGACTTCAATGCATTCAAGACAGCTGGGATCTTGGGGGGATAAAACGAGCTTGGACTGGGAAAATACGAGCTTGGACTGGGAAAATACGAGCTTGGACTGGGAAAATACAAGCTTGGATTGGGAAAAAACGAGCTTGGACTGGGAAAATACGAGCTTGGACTGGGAAAAAACGAGCTTGGACTGGGAAAATACGAGCTTGGACTGGGAAAAAACGAGCTTGGACTGGGAAAATACGAGCTTGGACTGGGAAAAAACGAGCTCGGACTGGGAAAAAACGAGCTCGGACTGGGAAAAAACGAGCTCGGACTGGGAAAAAACGAGCTTGGACTGGGAAAATACGAGCTTGGACTGGGAAAAACGAGCTCGGACTGGGAAAAAACGAGCTCGGACTGGGAAAATACGAGCTTGGACTGGGAAAAAACGAGCTTGGACTGGGAAAATACGAGCTTGGACTGGGAAAATACGTTTTGAACGGTCATCCTGAAGATCATTGACGTCATTTTTGCAAAAAATGTGGGGCTCAAAACAGGTGCCCTGAATGACGGGTCGCCACCGATGCCATAGATTGTACATCTCAAGTGTTATATTGCTTATATAGGTCTATCTCATTAGTCTCTTAGTCATCATTTTAGGGAATGTTGGAATTATTTAATTGTTTTGCCTACTTTGTGTATTATAATTAGCTCATGTGCTTTTCTTCACGAGGAGGGGATACTATATAATCTTGTTGGGTCTGTAACCAGTGACAGTCTCTTCCCATTCAAATATAATTCCAGTTGATATTTCAAGGGTTCTTTTTGTTGCGCAATGTGCTGTCTTTGCGCTGGAATATTGTATACACAAGTTGATCCTCGTGATTGTATTTTCGTTCCTTTTTAGACCACACAGGCCTAATAAAATAATAAAATGTTGTGTAGTGGCTTTGCTGGCATGCATCTAAAAAATAAAATGGGTTCAGTTTGCCCCATCAAGATGCACATGCTAAAATCGCCACTGCACACAAACGCCCTTTTATGATGTGTTCTGTGTTGGCCTCTCCGTAACCACCGCTGGGAGCAATGTCGGACTGCTCTTTATCCAGGTCCAGAGAAAGTTTTCTAGCAGGAGGTCTGGAGCTTATTACTGGGCTGTAGCAGAGAGAAGAGGGGGGTGGGGGGGGGGGGGGGGGGGGGGGGGTTGATAAAACTACGGTCTCTCTCCCAGCGCTCAGAGCGCTATTTTCTGCCAGGCTTTGAAGCGGACTGAGAGAGAGGAGAGGGAGAAGCAGGCTTCATTCATTATAGCGCCGTTACACACGTTTACCATCCCTAAAGCGTGGACCGGACAGACGTAAAGTTTTTTTTATCCGGGATCTGAAGAGGCGACTTCAGTGGAAAAGTTAAACGTCTCTAATAGTAGGCTAAAATACATGTTGTATTTGTTTAAGACGAGGCATCGCATCGTTGCAGCACTGATACTGAAGTTAGTTTCACATAGTTGGCTACTCAGTGACATTCGCATCTTTTCGGCTGGAAACCTTGACGGACTAAATAACGTGATTTAGTTTGTGTTTAGCACGCTTGTGGGATTTTAACTGGAGACGGAATTCTTACATGCAACAGTATTTTGTATGAGAAAGCCATGGCACAACAGAACAGAAACGGAGGGACTTCATTAAACAACAACGGCATCGATAACACCAAGAGGAAACTGTTGATAGGACTGGACCTCTTCTGCCTGCTACTAGGTGAGTTTCAAAGACATATTAGTCACAACTGTAAACAAATGAAATTACTTGACAGCACGGAATGAACTATAACGTGACAAGAACGTGACAATAGTGTCACACAGTAATGTCACCAGGGAAAAGTGCGGCCTATAACAAATTGGGCAATTACATAACATATTCAACACGTTAAAGGGTGTGACCATTATGTATAAAACTGCGCTCACTATAATGTACTATCAGTGAAAACAGAACAACTGTCAGTGTGTCATAACAGAGAGAGAGAGGCGGCGGGAGTGGGCACGCAACCCTGAGCAGAGAGAGAGAGAGAGACGGCGGGAGTGGGCACGCAACCCTGAGCAGAGAGAGAGCGAGAGAGTGAACACAACTGCATCCAATATGTCCAAAGGGACATACTATATTTAAAATAATGTAATATGTTAACATACTATATTTAAAATAATGTAATATGTTAACAACCTGCACCATGTCCACCTAACACACTTCGTTAACGTGATCAGAGTCAGACCGTGAAATAGACGCCAGACAGTGGGAACCAGGACCATGGGACTACGTTTTAAGTGCCACTGAGAGAGAACACATTGCGGTTGTTGACATGATGTGAAGTGGTCAGCCAACATGGCATATGGTGTCCTAAAGACCACTGTCTGACTGAACAAGACTCTGACTCTGAACATTAACCCAACTCAATTTATTAAGTTGCAGTTAAGTCAAATCGTTTATAAATGTTATTAACTCTAATGTTTTCAGAGTCTAAAATTGGATATTAGATTATCTCAATTAACAGTAGGAAAGGTCCCTGTGTGTGTGTATGTGTGTGTGTGTGTGTGTGTGTTTGTGTGTGTGTGTGTGTGTGTCAAATGAAATTGTATTTGTCACATGCACCGAATACAACAGGTGTAGACTTTAATGCTGCTTATGAGCCCTACCCAACGCAGAGTTTTAAAAACCAGAAAAATACAAATCGTAACACAACGAATAAATACACAAGAATGAAGATATATACCTGGAGTACCAGTAACATATCACTGTGCAGGAATGTGAGGTAGAAATGTACATGAAGGCAGGGTAAAGTGACTAGGCATCAGGATAGATAATAATACGAGTAAAATAACGAACAAAGTAGCAGGAGGAAAGGATGTGTGTGAAACTGTATGTATGTGTGTGTGGCATCGACATGCGTGTGTGTTTTGTGTGTGTGTGTGTATGTGATTGCGTGGTGGAGTGTCAGTGTAGTGTGTGTGAGTGTGTTAAATAGTGTATATACTGTATAGTATTGTGAGTGTGCAAAGTCAGTGCAAGATAGGGTCAATGCAGATAGTCCGGGTAACCATTTAGCAGTCTTATGACCAGGGGGAAGAAGCTGTTCTGGAGCCCGTTGGTCCGAGAGCCGCGATGTTCCGGTACAGTGTTTGCTGGATGGAAGCAGAGTAAACAGTCTATGGCTTGGGTGGTTGAAGTCTTTGTCATTTTTTTCGGGCCTTCCTCTGAAACCGACTGATATTTGTATTTGTATGTATTAAAATTAAGGCAGTTTATACAATTTTAAAAACATTACATTCACAGATTTCACAACACACTGTGTGCCCCCAGGTCCCTACTCCACCACTACCACATAGCTACAGTACTAAATCCATGTGTGTGTGTGTGTGTGTGTGTGTGTGTGTGTGTGTGTGTGTGTGTGTGTGTGTGTGTGTGCATGCATGTGTCTGTGCCAATGTTTGTGTTGCTTCACAGTCCCCAATGTTCCATAAGGTGTTTTTTTTGTCTGATTTTTAAATCTAATTTTACTGCTTGCGTCAGTTACTTGATGTGGAGTAGAGTTCCATGTAGTCATGGCTCTATGTAGTACTTTGTGCCTCCCAAAGTCTGTTCTGGATTTGGGGACTGTGAAGAGACCTCTTATGGCATGTCTTGTAGGGTATGCATTGGTGTCCGAGCTGTGTGCCAGTAGTTTAGGCAGATTGCTCGGTGCATTCAACATGTCAATACCTTTCATAAATAAAAGTAGTGATGAAGTCAATCTCTCCTCCACTTTCAGCCAGGAGAGATTGACATGCATATTATTAATATTATCTATTATCTCTCTGTGTACATCCAAGTGACAATCGTGCTGCCCTGTTCTGAGCCAATTGCAATTTTCCTGTCCTTTTTTGTGGCACCTGACCACACGACTGAACAGTAGTCAAGGTGCGACAAAACTAGAGCCTGTAGGACCTGCCTTGTTGAAAGTGTTGTTAAGTTTTATTATAGACAGACTTCTCCCCATCTTAGCTACTACTGCATCAATATGTTTTGACCATGACAGTTTACATTCTAGGGTTACTCCAAGCAGTTTAGTCATCTCAACTTGCTCAATTTCCACATGATTTATTACAATATTTAGTTGAAGTTTAGGGTTTAGGGTTTAGTCAGTGTTTTGTTCTAAATACAATGCTTTTAGTTTTAGAAATATTTAGGGATAACTTATTTCTTGCCACCCACCCAGAAACTAACTGCAGCTCTTTGCTAAGTGTTGCAGTCATTTCAGTCGCTGTAGTAGCTGACGTGTATAGTGTTTGGTCATCCGCATACATAGACACTCAGTGGCATGTCGTTAGTAAAAATTGAAAAAAAAACAAGGGACCTAAACAGTTACCCTGGGGAATTCCTGATTCTAACTGGATTATATTTGAGAGGCTTCCATTAAAAAACACCCTCTGTGATCTATTAGACAAGACAAGTAACTATTTATCCACATTATAGCAGGGGGTGTAAAGCCATAACACATACTGTACGTTTTTCCAGCAGCAGACTATGATCGATAATGTCAAAAGCTGCACTGAAGTCTAACAAGACGGCCCCACAATCATTTTATCATCAATTTCTCTCAGCCAATCATCCATCATTTGTGTAAGTGCTGTGCTTGTTGAGTGTCCTTCCCTATGAGCATGCTGAAATTCTGTTGTCAATTTGTTTACTGTGAAATAGCATTGTATCTAGTCAAACACAATTTAGTCCAGAAGTTTAATAAGTGTTGGTAACAGGCTGATTGGTCGGCTATTTGAGCCAGTAAAGGTGGCTTTACTATTCTTGGGTAGCAGGAATGACTTTAGCTTCCCTCCAGGCCTGAGGGCACACACTCTCTAGTAGGCTTAAATTAAAGATGTGGCAAATAGGAGTGGCAATATTGTCTGCTATTATCCTCAGTAATTTTCCAACCAGATTGTCAGACCCTGGTGGCTTGTCATTGTTGATAGACAACAATAATTTTTTTCACCTCTTCCATACTGACATTACGGAATTTAAAAGTATACTTCTTGTCTTTCATAATTTGGTCCGATATACTTGGATATGTAGTGTCAGCGTCTTTTGCTGGCATGCCATCCCCAAATTTGCTTATCTTGCCAATGAAAAAGTCATTAAAGTAGTTTGCAATATCAGTGGGCTTTGTGATGAATGAGCCATCTGATTCAATGAATGAAGGAACCGAGTTGGCTTTTTCCCCAAAATTTAATTTAAGGTGCCCCTAAGCTTTTTACTATCATTCTTTAAATAATGTATCTTTGTTTCATAGTGTAGTTTATTTTTATTTAGTTTAATCATATGATTTCTAAATTTGCAGTACGTTTGCCAATCAGTTGGGCTGCCAGACCTAATTGCCACACCTTTTGCCTCATCCCTGTCAACCATACAATTTTTCAATTCCTCATCGATCCAAGGGGATTTAACCGTTTTGACAGTTTTTTTTCTTAATGGGTGCGTTCTTATTAGTAACTGGAATAAGTAGTTTCATAAATGCGTCAAGTGCAGCTTCAAGATGCTCTCGATGGTGCAGCTGTATAACTTTTCAAGCTCCTGAAGGGCTCTCTGTGTGTGTGTGTGTGTGTGTGTGTGTGTGTGTGTGTGTGTGTGTGTGTGTGTGTGTGTGTGTGTGTGTGTGTGTGTGTGTGTGTGTCCAGGGGGAGAGATGTTGCAGATGTTTTAAAGTGCTGTAACTTGCACATTTTACTGCACCTTAATTAAATAGCCCGCCAGGCCCTCTCCCCTCCAGCCATCCTCCCTTTCCCTTATTGCTCATATTACCTGCTGAGCTCTCTTTCCATCTAGAGAACAGGAATGATATGAAACTAGGACTAAAGTTTAAGAATCAAAATCAAAATGGAATGGTGTGAAATTGGAATAGAAATAGACAAGGAATGGTGTGGAAATGGAATAGAAATAGACAAGGAATGGTGAGGAATTGGAATAGAAATAGACATGGAATGGTGTGAAATTGGAATAGAAATAGTCATGGAATGGTGTGAAATTGGAATAGAAATAAGCATGGAATGGTGTGAAATTGGAATAGAAATAGACATGGAATGGTGTAAAATTGGAATAGAAATAGTCATGGAATGGTGTGAAATTGGAATAGAAATAAGCATGGAATGGTGTGAAATTGGAATAGAAATTGACATGGAATGGTGTGAAATTGGAATAGAAATAGACATGGAATGGTGTGAAATTGGAATAGAAATAGACATGGAATGGTGTGAAATTGGAATAGAAATAAGCATGGAATGGTGTGAAATTGGAATAGAAATAGACATGGAATGGTGTGAAATTGGAATAGAAATAGACATGGAATGGTGTGAAATTGGAATAGAAATAAGCATGGAATGGTGTGAAATTGGAATAGAAATAGACATGGAATGGTGTGAAATTGGAATAGAAATAGACATGGAATGGTGTGAAATTGGAATAGAAATAAGCATGGAATGGTGTGAAATTGGAATGGAAATAGACAAGGAATGGTGTGAAATTGGAATAAAAATATACAAGGAATGGTGTGGAATTGGAATAGAAATAGACATGGAATGTGTGTGTGTGTGTGTGTGTGTGTGTTTGTGTGTTTCTGAGGTGATGATGGCTCGTTTGAACTGTAGACCCCCTTGAGTGTTACCAATGCCAGCCATCTCTTCTGTTTCTCTCTCGTTCTCCCTCTTTCTCACCCTCTTTCTCTGAGAGCAGGATTAGGGAGTCAAGCCTAACTTTACACATTCTTTTCCACAACCTTCCAGAAAATCCCCTTCAGCTGTCCGTACCCCATCACTCTACAGCAGATTATCTCTCTCTATCTCTCTCTCTCTCTCTCCTCTCTCTCTCTCTCTCTCTCTCTCTCTCTCTCTCTCTCTCTCTCTCTCTCTCTCTCTCTCTCTCTCTCTCTCTCCCTCTCTCTCTCTCCCTCTCTGTCTCTCCCTCCCCTCTCTCTCTCTCTCTCTCTCTCACTCTCTCTCTCTCTCTCTCCCTCCCCTCTCTCTCTCCTCTCTCTCTCTCTCTCTCTCTCTAATTGCTTAAACATGTGTTGTGAGTCAGGGGGAAGGTCTCTCAACTGTAAACCCTGCTCTGTGCACAGAGATAGATGGGCAATTCCACAACAACCCAAATTACTCTTTGAAAAAACATTGATTTCAAAGTTTAACAAACCATACAACTCTATGCAGAAGGACTACTTTGAACAATTTACACAGAAAATTTCACAAAAACACATTTACTTGAAGAACTGTGCAGATGCAAAGTTTGGTAACAGAATTACGGTAACATTTCCCACAGTTTTGTTATGCAACCAAATTCCCCCCCCCCAAAAAACTCAAACTCAAAAAACTCAGTTATTACATAACACCTTGAAATGTATATTTTGGTTACTGAACTACAGTAGGTGAAGTGGATTTACGTCCGGTAATGGAATTACTGTTACAGAATTACATCATGGGTGTCTTATCTTTACTATACAGAAATGCATAATTATGGACATGAATATCACTCTCTTCATGGTGATCTATCCTGAATAGGTACACAAAGGTAGAAATATGCAATGTTCTTCTTTTGCAAATGTGTGTGTTGTTATACACACTGGCTATTATTGTAATGAACTCCAAATCTGGAACAATCATAAATGTCTAGTGTCAATGCAGATAGTCCGGGTGTAGCACTCTTATTGCCAGGGGGAAGAAGCTGTTCCGGAGCCTGTTGGTCCGAGAGCCGTGATGCTCCGGTACCATTTGCTGGATGGAAGCAGAGTGAAAAAACAGAACAGCACAGCAGAGCACAGGTAGGAAGGGGGTGGCAGGTCGCCTATCAGTTAAGAGCGTTGGGCCAGTAACCGTGTAGGCCGTCATTGTAAATAAGAATTTGTTCTTAACTGACTTGCCTAGTTAAATAAAAGTTAAATAAATACAAATAAGTTTTTTAAAACTCAAAGTTACTGGTTCAAATCAAAGGCTGACTAGGTAAAAAAATAAGTCGTTGTGCCCTTGAGCAAGGCACTTAACCCTAATTGCTCCTGTAAGTCGCTCTGGATATGTGTCTGCTGAATACGTAAACAATTTAAAGTAGAGTACAGTAAAGTAGTCAAGTAGATATGTACAGTAAAATACAGTACTGTTTTCACAACTGTTTTCATACTGTTCTTTATCGTACTCTACTGTGCAGTCCAAACCTGGGAAACAGCCTATGATTGGTTCAGATTTGGTCCAGCCAGGGCGGACAGACCAAGTTTCAACTACTTTTCAACATCGAATGGCGTCCGGTGTCGGTTGGTGCTCAGTGGGTGAGGATGCTTGTTACAGTAAATGGAAAGAGGGTAGGTGGTAGGTGTCATGGTAGGTGTCAGTCTGAGAGGTGACATTAACTGGGGAGAGAGAGAGAGTGGCAGAGAGTGAGAGGGCAGGGTTGTCCCAACTGTTTTCACACTCTTGCTTGACCACTAGACAACAGAAAATGAAAGAAAACAGTTATGAGCTGAATATAACAGTATGCCAGTGGAAGGGAGGACAGTAGCAGGTGACACTATGAGCTGAATATAACAGTATGCCAGTGGAAGGGAGGACAGTAGCAGGTGACACTATGAGCTGAATATAACAGTATGCCAGTGGAAGGGAGGACAGTAGCAGGTGACACTATGAGCTGAATATAACAGTATGCCAGTGGAAGGGAGGACAGTAGCAGGTGACACAACTGTGATTTCCCATTGTAGCCTTTTGGGGTAATTCTTTCACCGATTTGGTAACAGAATGACAAGTTTTAATCACTTAATAAATCATAAAGTTGATATCAGTAAAAACACTATGATTAATTGGTAGGTCTACCTTTACCTTTCACTTCAGTGAACTTTCATTATTCTCCTTCCTTATGAGGTAAATAAATATTATCAAGATATGTGGTAACAGAATTACAAGGCAGAAGGTCCCTTTTCTTAAACTTACAGAAGATAAATAATTTCTCCATAACTAAACATAAATGTTGATATTAGTTGTGAGGGGTCTTAACTTCAACATTAATGTGTTTTGATGTATTTCTAATACCTTTTAAGACATTTTCTGGTAGATGTTGTCTAAGACCCTTCTAAGATCTGTTTGGATTCACCTGGTCAGTCTATGTCATGGAAAGAGCAGGTGTTCCTAATGTTTTGTACACTCAGTGTAGCATTTGCTTCATAAACATAGCTGAATTCAGTCTAGAAACAGTTGATTTACAACCAGTGAGTTACATTTCTATTGGTTTGGTATTGAAAAACCCTAAACACACACACTGTTTCAACTATGTCATCTCTAGCATATAAACTCAGAAACAGATACACTGTTTTATATAAACTCAGAAACAGATACACTGTTTTATATAAACTCAGAAACAGATACACTGTTTTATATAAACTCAGAAACAGATACACTGTTTTATATAAACTCAGAAACAGATACACTGTTTTATATAAACTCAGAAACAGATACACTGTTTTATATAAACTCAGAAACAGATACACTGTTGCATATAAACTCAGAAACAGATACACTGTTTTATATAAACTCAGAAACAGATACACTGTTTTATATAAACTCAGAAACAGATACACTGTTTTATATAAACTCAGAAACAGATACACTGTTTTATATAAACTCAGAAACAGATACACTGTTTTATATAAACTCAGAAACAGATACACTGTTTTATATAAACTCAGAAACAGATACACTGTTGCATATAAACTCAGAAACAGATACACTGTTGCATATAAACTCAGAAACAGATTCACTGTTGCATATAAACTCAGAAACAGATACACTGTTTTATATAAACTCAGAAACAGATACACTGTTTTATATAAACTCAGAAACAGATACACTGTTGCATATAAACTCAGAAACAGATTCACTGTTTTATATAAACTCCTTGAGACTTTGAATCCATGTGGAGTACATTTCCTCCACAAACCAACTTCTTCCACTTTAGAAACACAGGCTGGTATGCACACACACACGTGCACATACCCACACACACACACACGTGCACATACACACACGCACGCACGCACACACACTCTCACTCTCTTTCTTTGTGATGCTAAACTTGGAAAAGCTGTCTGTTTTTATTCACTGGCCTGGTTTAGTGGCGTGGGGGTGAGGGAGGGATGAATCTAGAGAAAGAGAAGAGGAGATAGAGGGGGGCTATCAGGGGGAATGAAAGGGGGAGGAATGCGAGTGTGGAGGACTTGAAGAATGTACGATTGGGAATGGGCTTTGTCCTTACCCGAGTGTGTGCTGCAAGTGGGTGTGTGTGTGTGTGTGTGTGTGTGAGGGCGTCCGATGGTGATGTTTAAGTGGCAGGAGAACCTCAGGGATAAGACAGAGTACTACCTGCCACTCCCCCAACACATGCAGGGTTCTGGTGAACACCGTCTAGGCAGACAGTTTATAGACCCTCCTGTTCCTCTTGTATAAATCAGAGATAATATATAAATCAGCTTCTATACTGTCAGAGAGAACAGCAGCCCAGAGAGGGATTGAGACAGACAGACAGTAAACAGTTAAACTCTAGTCCTTAATCCCATACTGGCCATATTACAGCATCTGATGATTGTCATAGTTGGAAAGAGCATGCACGAACATGGGAAATACACACACGCCACACGCACGCATCCCAGGGCTGTTTGAGAGTGGGAGATTGCAGATGTTGCAGATGTTTGTTAGAAGACGTGTTCTCGGTGGAGAGATGCTGCGGGACTGGAGCACTGTGTGTGTGTGTGTGTGTGTGTGTGTGTGTGTGTGTGTGTCTGTGTGTGTCTGTGTGTGTCTGTGTGTTCATGTTCAGACTAGAGCTGGGGAACTATTCAAGGTTGGCATCTTTCTCAGAATATAAATTCCAGTCCCTCTCTCTCTCTCTCTCTCTCTCTCTCTCTCTCTCTCTCTCTCTCCTCTCCACTCTGACTTTTAATCCAGTTGGCTGCTCAGAAGGCAACAAACAGTGAAAGTAAATGCTAAGTAAATGTAGCTAAGCAAATGTCTCTATAGCGACCAATCTTATTCTGTAAGGACCGAGGCCAGAGATGAGAAGCAGGTTGACATTTAATTATGAACAGACAAAGAGCAAGACAGAAACAGCGTCAGAACACAGATACACAATGACAAACAACAGTCAATACAGCAGTGGGGAACAGAGCAGGGGACTGACAAACACAGGGGAGGTAATAAACAGGTGATGAGTGAGTCCAGGTGAGTCCAATATCGCTGAAGCGCGTGACGAGGGAAGGCAGGAGTGCGTAATGCAGCGCCCTCGAGCGCCAGGGGGGGAAGAGCGGGAGCAGGCAGTACATATGCATTATTATGAACATTTCCTCATGTCACTGAATTAGCTGAATTTGAGATTTGAGGTAATGTGTGTTTGCGTGTGCAGTCTGACGTGACGTCAGTCTCTGAATAGCGTTCACCTCCTATAGCGGCTGTTAGCAATAACCCTGGTCTCTACCTCCCATTAAGACTTACAGCAATACATTACAGCAGTTTAACTTTAACCCATTCAATCACGTACATAACTTTAACCCATTCAATCACGTACATAACTTTCACCCTATAGTCTATCTCCTCAGTATGAGTATCCCTCCTCAGACACTTTATTCTGACTGACTGACTGGCTCTATACATATTTAACAGGATATCTTACATTCCTCATCACCCAGCAGTACCGAACTCTCTTGACGTCTGGCGTAATTGTGTGTGTGTGTGTGTGTATGCGCACGCGTTTGTGTGTGTGTGTATGCGCGCGCGTTTGTGTGTGTGTGTGTGTGTATGCGCACGCGTTTGTGTGTGTGTGTGTGTGTGTGTATGCGCGCGCGTTTGTGTGTGTGTGTGTGTATGCGCACGCGTTTGTGTGTGTGTGTGTGTGTGTGTGTAGGGGCACTCAGGAAAGGGTGGGGAACGGGAAAGGTAGTGTGAGTCGGATGTAGGTGTGTCTCACTTTGCTGTGAAACTTAATACTGTCCGCTTTCCAGCCTCCTCCCTCCTCCTCCTCCCTCCTCCACACCTCTACCTCCCTCTAACCCCACTTTGCCAGCCCCCTCTCCCTCTCCCTAGCTCAATCAGTGGAGTGATGGTGGTAGTGGGACCCTGTAGAGGGAGGAATGTGAGTAGTTTACTTGCAGGCTGGTAGCCCTAGTGTTAGCCAGGCGCCTGTTGGATGGATGACTAATCTAACCATAGGTGGCTCACGTCACAACTGTAAACACACACTAACACACACATACCAAACAGATTTTGGGTTAATTGTTGTGAGTGGTGCTGTTTATTCTCCAGTAGACCAAACACAGTTGTGTTTACAGATCGGGTCGCTCCAGAAAGTACAGTATTACATATTTTTACGGGTCTACTCTAGTCCAGGTCTTTCCAACCCTAGCTGTCAGGGAACAAGGTCGGAGAGCCCTGTTTTAGAGGACACATAGTGACTTGGCTCACGCACTACAGACAGACAGCCGTTCGAGTGGGAGTCGTCAGGCTGATATGGGAAGAGGAGCTGGGTTTAAACTCATGTAAACCGGTATGTTTACAGACCTCTTTCCTTCAAGAGAGAACATAAACCATTATTGGGTTGACTAGAGATGGTAAATAATCTCTGTAATCTATGTGATATGCTATGTACACCTCCACTCATTCCTCTTCTTGCTATTCCATGGCTGTATTCTGCTACAGAGGTTTTAGTCTGAGAGAGGACAGGAGGCCTGCAGTGTTATTATTGACATTTATTGTAAGTACACACACACACACACACACACACACACACACACACACACACACACACACACACACACACACACACACACACACACACACACACACACACACACACACACACAAACTCCATTATTTACAGTTCTGTGCATTGATACAGGGCCACACTAACCTATAGAGCCCTCAAACTCAACTCTGGACGTTGAAGACAGTTCCACAGCATTTTCTTTCTTAATTTCCCCCTCTAATCAGGGACTTATTTAGATATTTAGGTGTGTGCAATCAGGTCGAACAGACAACCAGCAGGCTCTGGACCTCGTAGGGTAAGAGTTGAATAACCCTGCTGTAGAGGGTCACGCATGTGAACATGATATCTATAGTATACAGGACATTTCTGGTTTGGTATTGTGATATGGTGGTATTATGGTTGAGTTGCTATGGGGTTAGGGTTGGGCCGATGCGTTTGTTATGGTATGGATTCCTTCTCTATTCAGAGCCTGTGTTCTGTTGTGTAGAAGGTGAGTTAGCTCCTGAGGCTTTAGCTCCAGTATTACTGCCTTACATAACTAGACTTAGCTCCTTGCATGTTGTCTACGCCAACCTTCATATAGGGCACCCAGACTTCCAAGAGTGTGAGTGCGTGTTTATAATCTAAGTGGCATCATGCCCAGGCTGATGTGTTTCTCTTAAACAGCCACCTGGTCTCCGGCTGCTGGTTGTACTGGTTACGTGACAGCATACACAAGAGGACGGCATATGGCAAACACACACACGCACACGCACACGCACGGGCGCACACACACACACGTACACACACGGTCACAGCTGGTGTTTGAGGCTACTGGTTGTACGGCTAGATGATAATGATACACTTGCGGGGTTTCTGAGGCCTCAGGGCTGTCATTAGATATGTTAGTGTAACAGACTGGACTGGCTGTGCGGGCAGCGTATTTGTGCTTGCCATATGCGGTGCCCTTTGTGCTTTCTGTAGCCAGTGTGTGTGATAGGAATAATGATGCCGATTCACTTGACCTGTCCTCTGCTCCTCTGATCTTACTCCTCTGTCTGTGTGTGTGGGTGTCTGATCTTACTCCTCTGTCTGTGTATGTGTGTGTCTGATCTTACTCCTCTGTCTGTGTGTGTGGGTGTCTGATCTTACTCCTCTGTCTGTGTGTGTGGGTGTCTGATCATGCATGCGTCTTGAACTCTTGATTATAATTCCAGGGTGTTTAGCTGTATGTTCTAAGTGTGGGTTTCAAGTTGACGTTTCGAGTGTGTGTTCTGTGGAATTGTGTGTGTGGGCATCACACATAAACATCTGACAGCCTCTTCTGTCTCTCTCTCCAGTCTCTCCCTCTCTCTTCGCTTTGTCCCTACCATCCTTGACAGGGCCTCATCTCTCCATCTCTTCTCTTCACTGTCACACTGGCCCCTCTGGCCTCAATACGGACTCCCTCTCTCTCTCTCTCTGGGGGTGGGGAGATATTCACTGTTTTGGGGAACAATGGTTCTTTTGATGCGTCTGGGCTCTTTGTGCCGCTAACGAGCACTAATAGTCCTCGGGGTAGAGAGAGAGAGGGATGGAGGGGAGAGCTGGAGAAAGGGGAGATAGAGGGAGATAGAGAGTTAGTTCCTCATTGCTTGTGTATCTCTCAGATACTCCCGCCCTTCCGCCGTGTCATTGGCTGGTTATTTAGTTGACAGGAGATACATGTTACAGAGGCTTTCTGGGGCTTTATTTCAGACTTTGTGATTCTATTGTTTGGATGTAGTCTTATCCAGCAAGAGGTGGTTAAAAGGCTGTTATAAGGCTGTTAGTTCTTATCCTTCTCTCTGACACTCTCTCTGTCCTGTTTACATACAGAGGGCTGGAGAGGAGAGGGTCACTGCTAAACTGGAGAACAATACTGAGGCCGCTCACACTATAGCCGGGATTTAACATCCATTGTCTTGATAGAAATAGAAGCTCACACTTACTTCTTTGAGCACGCAAGCACACACACACACACACACACACACACACACACACACACACACACACACACACACACACACACACACACACACACACACACACACACACACACACACACACACACATACACACACACACTTCAAGCATCGGCTGTCAGAGCAGCTTACCGGTCGCTGCAGCTGTACACAGCCCATCTGTAAATAGCCCATCCGACCAATTCCCTGCCTCATCCCCATATATATATATATGTATATTTTCTTCTGCTCTTTAGCACACCGGTATTTCTACTTGCACATCCTCATCTGCACATCTATCACTCCATTGTTAATTGCTAAATTGTAATTACTTCGCCACTATGGCCTATTTATTGCCTTACCTCCTTACTTCATGTGCACACACTGTATACAGATGTTCTATTGTGTTATTGACTGTATGTTTGTTTATTCCATGTGTAACTCTGTGTTGTTGTTTTTGTCGCAGTGCTTTATCTTGGCCAGGTCACAGTTATAAATGAGAACTTGTTCTCAACTGGCCTACCTGGTTAAATAAAGCTGAAATAGAAAATAAAAAAATACAATTGTACAACTAATCTTGTGGGGACACAACATTCAGTCCCATTCAAAATCCTATTTTCCCTGACCCCTAAACCGAACTCTAATCTTAACTCTAACCTTAACCTCAAAACCTAACCTTAATCCTAAACCTAACCCTAAACCTAACCTTAGCTCCTAAACCTAATTCTAACCCTAACACTGATTCTAACCTTAATATTAAACCCCCTAGAAATTTGCATTTGACCTTGTGGGGATGAACAAAATGTCCCCACAAGTATAGTTAAACATGTACACACACACACACACACACACACACACACACACACACACACACACACACACACACACACACACACACACACACACACACACACACACACACACACACACACACACACACACACACACACAGAGAGAGAGAGAGAGACAACCTTCGTTACAACACTGTATAAATACATAATATGACATTTGTAATGTCTTTATTCTTTTGGAACTTTGTGAGTGTAATGTTTACTGTTCATTTTTATTGTTTATTTCACTTTTGTACATTATCTACCTCACTTGCTTTGGCAATGTTAACATGTGTTTCTTGAATTGAATGGAATTGACCGGGGTAGTAGGCCCTGATCTCTAGCCCAGACAGAGACGGTACACTCTTCCCTTAGTGACAGCTGGCGCTCTGGTGCTCTGAGCCTCTGATATCGGGGCCTGGCGGTAAGGATGGGTGGAGAAAGGAGGAGGGTATGAGGAGAGGGGAACGAGTAGAGAAATAGAGGAATGGGGTGGGGGTGGGGGGAGGGCGGGTGGAGTCATCAGCTTTCAAAGGGCCTCCAGCCCTACTTTCCAGACCAGGTCTTTGTCCTACAGGGTAATGTAGAGGAACGCCCAGCAGGCCTGACAGACGGCTCTATTCTATACACTGTCCTTTATTCTCTATACTATAAAGCCCTGGGATCTGTGTGCTGCTGGGGTCCTATGGGGTCTCGGGTTTCCCTCCTAAAGCAGATATAACATGATGGAAGCAGTGTGCTGGACTCGCCAGTCCCCAGGGGGTCTGGCACAGGAGCGGGTGGATGATCATATCATTTGATCTCTGAGCACAGGAACTCTGCCTCAAAAGTGCCATGTTGGGCCCCCCCTCCTATGGAAAACATGCAGTCCCCCCCCCCCACCCCCCTTATGAAACGAAGACTAAAGGCATATAATATTGCACCAAACAAAATCAATGACAGAAAATCAAGGACTGACCATCCATGATATCAATGCCTACCATCCAAAACAGTTCGGAACAGTTCGTGCATATATTATGATGACATTTTGTGACGTTTTGGTTCGTTTTGGTCTTTGGCAAGGATGTTTTTTTCGGCTGCACACACAAAACAGGCAAGCCAAAGTCGGTCCCCAAAGTCTACGATTGGTCAACATTAGGGATTCTTCAATTAAGTGTGTGTTGTCATTCAAGGAGAGACAAATCGTGTTCATGCACGTTTTTTAACTTGAGAAATACTGCACCAAACAAAATCAATGACAGAAAATCAAGGACTGACCATCCATGATATCAAATGTATAGTTTTAACCATGTTTGAGGCTATGCAGTGTTTGTTTAGATTTACGTTGTTTACAAACATTGGAGTAAAACAAGCTTATATCTTGGGTTCTGATGGGGTAGGACAGTTGATCTAAGCTAATGAGGCATATTCTTCAAGAATCAATGGGTATGTGTCATTCATTTATAAGTCCAAAAATTGATGTACCAAAAATGTATGTAGGATTAAGGCTTAGAGGTCAGGGGTAAGGGGAGCTGAAGCAAGGACCTCAGAGGCTGTCTTTTGCAGGTGCCTGTCTGTAAAGACCCCTGGCCCAGAGGCTGTCCTATCAGGTGCCTGTGTGTCTCAGAGCAATCTCTCAGAGCAAGCACCCCGAGCCCTCTGCCTAGCCCTAACCCTGCCTAGCCCTAACCCTGCCTAGCTCTAACCCTGCCTAGCCCTAACCCTGCCTAGCTCTAACCCTGCCTTGCCCTAACCCTGCCTAGCCCTAACCCTGCCTAGCCCTAACCCTGCCTAGCTCTAACCCTGCCTAGCCCTAACCCTGCCTAGCCCTAACCCTGCCTAGCTCTAACCCTGCCTAGCCCTAACCCTGCCTAGCCCTAACCCTGCCTAGCTCTAACCCTGCCTAGCTCTAACCCTGCCTAGCCCTAACCCTGCCTAGCTCTAACCCTGCCTAGCTCTAACCCTGCCTAGCCCTAACCCTGCCTAGCCCTAACCCTGCCTAGCTCTAACCCTGCCTAGCCCTAACCCTGCCTAGCTGGCTGCCCTTTCACTGCAGGAGAAAAGAGGCCATTCACACTGTACAGTGCTCTGCTGATGCAGCAGCTTGTCTCTCTCTGTGTGTGTGTTTGTGTATGTGTGAGTGACATCAGCAGCTTGCACAGACAAAACTCTCTCAAACACACTCATACACAGATCAGCTATGGAGTAGAATTGAAAAGTAGAATTGAAAATGAGAGCAGAGAGAGTAGAGGAGAGGAGAGATTGTAGCTTCTATGCTAAAGCTGTTCAAGTCATTGGTAGTACAGTATTTCAGGCTTGCACTGATCTCATGTGAGGGTTCTCTCCTAACCCATAACCCCTGACCCCTGATCCCTGACCTCTAACCTTGCAAAGTGGAATAGCACACTCCTAAAGAGTTCCTCAGGGTCCACACATTCCGTACCTTAATGCCCATGTAGCATGCACACACACACACACACACACACACACACACACGCTGGCATTGACGGGTCAGATCAGAATAATGCCGCCGGGCTAGCGGAACTGGTGCCCAGCCACCCATTCTTCATACAGCTCCTCCTCCTGCCACACACACACACATACAGCTCCTCCTCCTGCCACACACACGCACACACACGCACGCACACACACGCATGCACTCGCACACACAGATACATGCACACACGTACACACAGCTTATCAGAGCAGACCAGCGACCAGGCCCCCAACTGCCCTGGGCTCAGAAAGGCCCTGATAACGCAGTTAATGGACCAGACACACTAGAGCTGTGGTACCTGTGTGAATCGAGTTGCTAGGGAGTTTTAACCCTTTGTTCTAATCCGGAACTGGAGCTTAGCTAACGATTGGATTAGCAGACCTTTATTATGTCATCAATAAGGAGCAGGGAGAATGTTCACTTCCTCAGAAAGTTGTCAGGTAGCCTCCTGAACTCTTTCAACCCCTCTATCTCTCTCCCTGTCATTTCCCTCCCTTTTTCTCCCCAGTCTGTCCAGCGTTCTCTCAAAGAGCCTCGAGTAGACACGCACGCTAATGGTGCTGTGGTGCTGTTTGTTCACCCGCAATTGCTAACAACCCGTCCGCATCCGCCAGACTATTTGTGATAAAGTGACGATCTTAGGCCCGCATTCGACCCTAAACCGCCAATATAGAAAATGTGCTGTAGGCTACAGTCAGAGACGGCACAATTATTTTTGGACAGGGGTTTCAGTTTTTGTTGTTGTTGCCTGATTTAGATACAGTATGTTTCTGCTCATAATTTCTCATTTCTAATAGTCAACTTGTCTATAATTAGATACATGCAGCTTCCCTTCTTTCATGATATGTAGCCCTAGAAGACCAAGTAAACCCATTAATCAGTAGAATGATCGCTTCAATCTAGTTGACATCGGTAGTTTTCTCTGTCAGCTGGATGAGCTTTTCATAGTGTTGTTTTTGATTAACTTCACCCCTGATTCAGAGGGGTTGGGTTAAATGCGGAAGACACATTTCGGTTGAATGCGTTCAGTTGTGCAACTGGCTAAGTATCCCCCTTTTCACTTTCACAGAGCAAAGAAGTTTAGGGCCCGTTGAAAGCACCGTTACCAAAGAAATTGGAAAAAAAGATTCTCTACAAAATCGGTTTGACCGGTTGTAAGGAAGTAGAAAGCTGCGAAAACGACCCATTATTTTTCTGATGAGATTTCAGTGGGCCTTCGATGCATATTTTATGTGGTTGAAATACTATCAGCGTTTACGATGCTGATAAAGATAGCGCCTCTACAGGCGATATCTAACTGAGCATTCACATTCTTTCAAGATGTTCCTGAGTAAAAATGTTGCCTACATTTGGTGTATCATTTTACTGCAAGAAGTCCTTCATTTTGCAGGAGTTAATATTAAGTCTTTATGAGAGGACAGACCTACAGTCTGTCCAGATGTCAGTTTCCATTTAACCCATCTGAACAGCAGACATTTTGAACTTCCCTATTTGCAGTCCCCATCTTGTGACTGTTAAATGTGTATATCGCCTCACAATCATCACTGCTATCATCGTCTTTTACCAGTTCATCAGATCTTTCCCAAACATTACTTTTCCCTCCCATCTCTTTATTTTCAACTCTCCATTTCGCAGCTTTTCTCTTACTAAATTAAACTCCGACATTGTCCTCTTTGCCTCTGTGGATTCGATGTGAACTTTTTCTGCCCGTTCCCAAAAGCATTTGGTGATTGGCGTGTAGGCTATTTGGTGTGTGTACAGTTAGGCCTTGAAGTTTAGCCTTACGCACTAATGCCAGATAGCCTAAAATAATGAAAGACAGACCTCAAAGTAGCCTATAGATATAAATTGCACAAGAATTATACATTTATGGATCGTTTAAGGTATTGTTTTCTCTTTATTCAATCCACCAGCCACCTACCTGCCCTTCATCCACACAGTATTTAATGACCCTAAACCCGCCCGCCCCGCGGATATAACCGCTGGGACTGCGGGTTATGAGTCAACCCGCGCATCACTAATGACGTGCGCACACACACGCACGTACACGGAGTTGCATGCACACTAATGCTGAGCTGATCCATCTTCATGCAGAGGAGATACAGAAAAGGAGGAGGAGGATTGTAGCTTTAATAGACTAGCAGGGCGAACAGGGTCAAACCCTTTAGTCTCTTCCCCTCCCCCTCTATCCTTGACCCCTGGCCCCCTGTCTCCGCAGGCAGGGCTGGTATGACTGAGACAGCAAGACACAAGAGGAAATCCTCTGTTTAAAGCAGATCACAATGCTTCTTCCTCTCCTCTACACCTCCCGTCATTCACCCTTATTCACACCATCCTCCCTCCCTCCCTCCCTCCCTCCCTCCCTCCCTCCCTCCCTCCCTCCCTCCCTCCCTCCCTCCCTCCCTCCCTCCCTCCCTCCCTCCCTCCCTCCCTCCCTCCCTCCCTCCCTCCCTCCCTCCCTCCCCTAGTCATCAGGGTGTAGTTCAGGGTACAGGTCTAAAGCCCTGTATAGTGCCACTAGAGTTTCAGAGAGGAATCAGTCCTCTAATTGGCAGCGGCAAAATTAACCACAAAGCCAATCAAACAGGCGCCAGCTGTAATCTCTCTCATACACGCTCACACAACACACATGCATGTACACACACACACACACACACACACACACACACACACACACACACCTACAGGTCCTGCGGTCGGTAATTGCTCATATTGTTGTCAGTAGATTAAAAGTTGGATATTGGAAATATAATTGTGTGTAAACAGCTTTCTTCCCCTCTCCCTCTCCCGTTCTCTTACTGTGTTCTCTCTCTCTTTCTCTCTCTCTCTCACGCGTGTTCTGCGGTTTCTCTCTCAGTCTAGAGGAGAGAAGTGCATAACAGAATCCGATAAGACTAATAGAAACTTTCCACTGAGCACAACCACGACTCTGCTCGTAAAACCACCCACGTCACTCTTCCCTCCTCCCTCCATTCTCTCCTCTGTCTCTCTCTCCCTCCTTCTCCCATATCTCTGGATGTGACCCCATGAAAGATCTTTATTTAATTCACTCAAGTCCAGCTGGGCTCTCGCCAGCAGCCCTGCCCACCTCTTTCTTTCTTTTCGCCTCTCCCTCGCTCTCACCCTCTCTCTCACTCACTTTGGGGGGGGGGGGGGTGGTATGAAGAGAATGCCTACATACCAGGCTGCTCTCATAGAGATGGCATGGTGGGCAGGATAATACAGGACTGGCATCTCAGCCAGATCGCTCAAGATTGACTTCGAAACTGGACGTCTGTCCATGTCCTGAGAACGTCGGGAAATGCCTTCAGACCCGGCCACTATTTATTTATTTTATTTATAGGGAACAATGCACATTAACATCAATAATGCAACACCCATGTAAATGTGCCAAAAGATCATTTGCACCCATAATCCCTGGGCAGGTAAGGGCTTTTACACAGCCACTATACAAATACTCACTAAAACAATACAAAAATACAAATACATATATAATTCTAACGACAACAACAACAACAACAACACTATCATCAGCTGTTGTCTTACATATGAGGAACCACAGATACAGTAACTCATGTGTGAAGAGGGCACTACAAAACCTAGTCCCCCTCAGGAGACTGAAAAGATTTGGCAATGGTCCTCAGATCCTCAAACAGTTCTACAGTTGCACCATCGAGAGCATCCTGATTGGTTGCATCACTGCCTGGTATGGCAACTGCTCGGCCTCCGACCGCAAGGCACTACAGAGGGTAGTGCATACAGCCCAGTACATCACTGGGGCCAAGCCTCCTGCCATCCAGGACCTTTATACTAGGCGGTGTCAGAGGAAGGCCCTAAAAATGGTCAAACACTCCAGCCCCCCCCCCCCCCCTTATGCTGCTGCTACTCTGTGTTGTTATCTATGCGCAAGTCACTTTAATAACTCTACCCACATGTATATATATTACCTCAATTACCTCGACTAACAGGTGCCCCCGTACTCTGTACCGGTACCCCCTGTATATAGCCTCGTTACTGTTATTATACTGCTGCTCTTTAATTATTTGTAACTTTTATTTCTTATTTCTTTTAGGTATTTGTCTTAAAACTGCTTTGTTGGTTAATGGCTTGTAAGTCAGCATTTCACTGTAAGGTTGTATTCGGCGCATGTGACAAATAACATTTGATTTCATTTGTAAAGGTTTGGATAGATTTTTTACATGTAAAAATACAATAATCAGTGCAGCTTCTCAAGTCCACGGGCATTGCATTCCAGTATATTGTAGCGCTAACAGAGAAGGCCGATTGACCGATTTGACTGTGTCGTGGATGAGGGTGGTGGATGGCCGTAATCCCATGACTCCATAGCCGAAGGTCACGTGTTCAATCGCAGTGGTAGACACTCGTTTTCTATTTCAACCCTATCCCATATCTTAACCCTTAAGTTAACCAGTCGGAGTGAATGCCTAAACGTCATGTTTTATCCTATCCAAAAGCTTTAACTCTTAACTTGACCATTCAGAACAATGCAGAGCAGGAGGAGCACCCCACGGTGTCAAAAACACGTTGAAGTTTGACATTTGGAGAAATGTGGATAAACGTCAGAATCTGAAGTTAAATTTATAAAACGGTGATATCTTGTTGGGCATCTACTGGGCAGAGAGAGGGGGAAGGGAGTGGATACAGCACGGACAGAGAGACATTTATAAACAGGCATTCAAGGCAGAGAGGAGAGTGTCCAACATCAGCCTCTCTCTCTCACTCCTCTTTATCCCACTGCTGCCCCCTCTCTCTCTCTCTCTCTCTCTCTCTCTCTCTCTCTCTCTCTCTCTCCCTCCTCTTTATCCCACTGCTGCCCCCTCTCTCTCTCTCCCTCCTCTTTATCCCACTGCTGCCCCCTCTCTCTCTCTCTCTCTCTCTCTCTCTCTCTCTCTCTCCTCTTTATCCCACTGCTGCCCTCTCTCTCTCTCTCTCTCTCTCTCTCTCTCTCTCTCTCCTCTTTATCCCACTGCTGCCCTCTCTCTCTCTCCTCTTTATCCCACTGCTGCCCTCTCTCTCTCTCTCTCTCTCTCTCTCGCTCCTCTTTATCCCACTGCTGCACTCTCTCTCTCTCTCTCTCTCTCTCTCCTCTTTATCCCACTGCTGCCCTCTCTCTCTCTCTCTCTCTCTCTCTCTGTCTCCTCATCCGTTTTTTTGGTCACCCTCTTGAGCTTCCCAGCTCTTTGAGTGGTTTAGGTAGGTTAGTGGAGGTCAGCACAGTGTGTGTGTGTGTGTGTGTATGTGTGTGTGTTTCCCACGTTTGTTAAGCCCATGACCTCCTTTCACTCCTCCTCATTAGCATTTGAATCCCCCCCTCCCGCCGAGGACCCGGCGAGTATGAAGGGAGAGAGAAAGAGAGAGAAAGAGAGAGAAAGAGGGAGAGAGTCCTCAGAATGGGCTTGGCTGTTTACCATATGGATCTCTGGAAGTCTCACAGGGTGTGTGTATTGAAAGTAGGCTCAACAGAGTATTGAGATAGCTATCTACATGGGTGACAGAAACCTTGCCTGGCTACCCAGACTTCTTGCTTCGACCAAACGCTATGCCACGCCCATGGATGTTAGTTGCTTCTCCGCAATGAGTCTGGAACTGAGTGTAGGTTGGCATCTATTGTCATGAATCTTGCCCTGGAGGCAGCTCTGTAGAGTGGTCACTAAACCTAACCCTAACCATAAACCGAACCACTAAACCTAACCCTAACCATAAACCGAACCACTATACCTAACCCTAACCATAAACCAAATCACTAAACCTAACCCTAACCATAAACCGAACCACTAAACCTAACCCTAACTACGCTGCTAACCGCAATGCCTAACCCTAACCCAAAAAGCACATTTTTGTTTCAATTCATTTTTACTACTTAGACAATTTTTTCTTTGCGGCTGGCCCATCTAGCAGAAATCGCTCGGTTCTGCCTTCAGGGCAAGATTCATGACAACAACCATCAACCTGCTATCTGAGTACCTCCCTGACCCTTCACCAATTGCGAACACATTTGGGGCCGTCTGATTGGTCCAGAATCTGATGGGTTGGGCCAGAGCCAGAACACACGTGGGTAAAGCAGTGGTTTGAAAATGAATCATTGGCTTTGATATGCAATCGCCGATGACTTTGTTTTGTACAACGCCACCCGTCACCACAAACAACTTCAATGATGGCGGTCTCAGACTAAAGTATGTAGTGAATGACAGAGCACCGGAAGAATTTTAGTGTGAGTCGTCAGGCTGAGAGATCCCCACGCTTAGTCTCTCTCTCCCCAGTCTCCCTCCTCAGTCTCTCTCTCCTCAGTCTCTCTCTCCTCAGTCTCTCTCTCCTCAGTCTCTCTCTCCTCAGTCTCTCTCTCCTCAGTCTCTCTCTCCTCAGTCTCTCTCTCCTCCGTCTCTCTCTCCCCAGTCTCTCTCTCCTCAATCTCTCTCTCCCCAGTCTCTCTCTCCTCAGTCTCTCTCTCCTCAGTCTCTCTCTCCTCAGTCTCTCTCCCCAGTCTCTCTCTCCTCAGTCTCTCTCTCCCCAGTCTCTCTCTCCCCAGTCTCCCTCCTCAGTCTCTCTCTCCTCAGTCTCTCTCTCCTCAGTCTCTCTCTCCCCAGTCTCTCTCTACCCAGTCTCTCCCTCCTCAGTCTCTCCCTCCTCAGTCTCTCTCTCCTCAGTCTCTCTCTCCTCCGTCTCTCTCTCCCCAGTCTCTCTCTCCTCAGTCTCTCTCTCCCCAGTCTCTCTCTCCTCAGAGGGAGGGAGAAGGAAGGAAAATCGACACATATAACTGACAGAGTAGACTGACGCAGTACAGAAAAAATCAACAGGAGGATGTTGACAACGTAAACAAAGGGTTTAATGAATGTCCTGGTAACCACTAATCAGCACACACTGTGTACCAGAGAAAGGCTTCTCCCCACAGGTCACAGGTAAGTTGACTGTATGTGTTGCGTGCTCTGGTGTGTAGTCTGAGAGTTGTCCCAGGTGTGTGGTGACCTGTGTGTGTGTGTGTGTGTGTAGTCATGCTGCCAAGCCTGGTTCTCCACCGGTCCTCAGTGCGTCCATACCAGCGTGGATTCTACTGCAGCGACGTCAGTCTGCGTTACTCCTACAAGAACTCCATCATCCCCTCATCCGTCCTCACTGCTGTGGGGCTCATTGTGCCCATTGTGGCCGTAAGTCTGCCCTACCACAGAGCACTCTGCCTGGGGAAGGCTGGAAGGAGAGAGGGGGTACGCCTGGAGGTCTAGAGGTCTGCATGGTCAACTGGGTCAGACAGAGTGACCATATTAGATTAAAGATTTAAATAGTGGGTTATGTTTGGAGTTAACTGGGTGGTGATTAAATCACTATCTCTGGCTGATTTGAGCTCCAACAACCATCACTCTTCTAGACTCAGACGACCATGTTGGACCAACCTCTGTTTCTCTCTCCTCCTTTGCTATCCCATGTTCCCCTGGTGCAACCAGCCCCCTACCTCGACCTCCCGTTTGTGTCCATGTCACTAACCTTATGTCTCTCTCCCTCCCTCTCTACCCCTCTCCTCTCGATCTCCCTCTTTCTCTCTCTCTCTCTCTCTCCCGCCTGTCTCTCTCCCCCCCTCTATCTCTCCCACCTCTCTCTCTCTGTGCAGCTGGCCTGCCCTTCCTGATAATAGAGTCTAGCACCATACGGCCGTACCAGAGAGGTTTTTACTGTTCTGACGAGTCCATCCGGTACCCATATAAAAATGGAGACACTATCAGCGATGCTGTGCTCTGTGCTGCTGGCATTCTTATTGCCATCCTCTCTGTAAGTCTACCTCTCTTACTATCACTCCTCTCCCTCACTTCATACTCCATACTCATCCCTCCATGTCTCTGTCTGTTTGTCTGTCTGTCTGTCTGTCTGTCTGTCTGTCTGTCTGTCTGTCTGTCTGTCTGTCTGTCTGTCTGTCTGTCTGTCTGTCTGTCTGTCTGTCTGTCTGTCTGTCTGTCTGTCTGTCTGTCTGTCTGTCTGTCTGTCTGTATGTCTCTCTGTCTGTATGTCTCTCTGTCTCTCTATGTATGTGTTGTTTCATGTGTTGTGTGCTCTGTGTGAAGTAATTTTCCATCGCCATACCAGCATTGGCTCCAGACTGTTTCCATTCTTCTGATGAGTGAGGGAGGGTGTGTGTGTGTGTGTGTGCTTGTGCATTTGAACCACACACATACACTCCTGGTTTGAGCTGTTGATTTCCATGCCTCTTGTTGCCTGCCCTCAAGGCTTGGTGCCCCCAGTGCCCTCGCTCACCACACACACACACACACACACACACACACACACACACACACACACACACACACACACACACACACACACACACACACACACACACACACACACACACACACACACACACACACACACACACACACACCCTGCACTGAGTCCTAGCCCCGTCTACTATATGAGACCCTAGACTGTGCTTTGTTGGCATCTGCCCTCATGGTGGTACAATCTAGCTACCAGCTCAGCGCTTCGGCTTATTCAAACCAGGAGTGTATGTGTGTGTGCGTGTGTGTGTGTGTGTGTGTGTGTGTGTTTTCTCACAGCTCATGGTGTGGGTAAGCTGGTGGAGTCCACACATCTGTATATCATTAGTGGTGTCTCCTGTGATTCTGACACCAATCCTACTCGGACACACGCATGCAGAAACTCTCTCACACACACACACACACACACACACACACACACACACACACACACACACACACACACACACACACACACACACACACACACACACACACACACACACACACACACACACACACACACACACACACACTTTCCTAGCATGGCCTCTTGGCTGTGTTTTCCCCAGGGAAACCCCCTCCCCCCTTCTCTCCCTCCATCTCCTGCTGCCATCCCTGACAGATTCTGTCTGCACAGTGGGATGAGATAGGCAGCGTGGAGAGTGATGGAGAGTGGGAGGGAGGGAGAGAGGGAGGGAGGGAGGGAGGGAGGGAGGGAGGGAGGGAGGGAGGGAGGGAGGGAGGGAGGGAGGGAGGGAGGGAGGGAGGGAGGGAGGGAGGGAGGGAGGGAGGGAGGGAGGTGGATTCATAGCAGTATATGGGGAGAATGTTGAGGTACAGTAGATCTCTAGCTGTCTCAGAGGAAAGGAGAGATATAGTGAGAGAGGAGAGGGTGGGTGGTTGTTGCACAGAGGGCTGTGTGTGGACATTCAGAGATCCAGGGGGTCTGCAAACGGGATGGCGTGCCCCTGTGTCTCTTGGGGGGGAGGCTGTACCCCACCGCAGCCCAGCCCTGCTAGAACAGTTCAGCTCTAGTGTTACAACATCACTGCAGGATCGTATGAGACAGTGTTAACCCACAGAGCTAAGGCCAGAACCATAGATATAAGCTGTGTTATCTCTATTTGTCTCTGTTAGAGGTGTCATCTGTCCATCTCATCCCCTCCTCCTCCCCTCCATCAGCTCCTCGGTCATTAAAGCCTCGTCATTAGTTATCATACCAGTGGTGCCTGAGGGAACGTCAGGCCATGCTCATCTCTCCATCTGTCTATTATCTATTCATCATCCTCACTGTCTCTGTCTCTCCATCCTCCCTGTTTTATCCATGTCTTCACTTACTCAACATGAGAATGATTAACGATAGATTGTCACTGTGTCCATGCATGCGTGTTTGACCTAACAGCATGAGAGTTGACAGTATCACTCATCGGAGCATCATCAAGAGTTTGTTTGTAAGGTTAAATTCTTTCCACCTTTTCATTGCAAATCCTCTCCTTTCCTCTCTACAGATTGTTATAGGAGAGTGTTACAGGATTCACTATCGCAGAGAGGGATCGAAGTTGTTCATTGGGAACCCTTATGTCTCATCTCTCTACAAACAGGTGAGTACCAGTAGAGGTGTGGGAGGGTAGAGACGGACTATAAATGATACATAAAAAAGACCTACATGTTTTCATGCTAATAGTTGTACATCGTGGTACTAAGGGTTGTTTGCATCCTCCAGGTTGGAGTGTTTATATTTGGATGTGCCATCAGCCAGTCGTTCACAGACATTGCCAAGGTGTCAGTGGGCAGAATGAGACCTCATTTCCTGGATGTGTGTAATCCTGACTGGTCAGCCATCAACTGTTCCCTTGGATACATCACCTCCTACACCTGTAATGGCCCTGAGAGCAAAGTACAGGAGGCCAGGTCAGTATACACACACACACACACACACACTGAGTCCTGGCCCCCTCTACTATGTGATACTCCATACTGTGCTCTGTTGGTGTCTGCCCTCATGGTGGTACATGTTTGTTTGTTTTTCAGGAAATCCTTCTTCTCAGGACATGCCTCCTTCTCTATGTTTACTATGCTCTACCTGACTGTGAGTAACACACACACACACACACACACACACACACACACACACACACACACACACACACACACACACACACACACACACACACACACACACACACACACACACACACACACACACACTGTGGTACACAGAAACAATGGAGTGCAGATGACAGAGAGCATTATGGGAAGTAGGTTTAATGAGCTGAAGTCTCTCTCTTTTCCTCTTCATGGATGGATGGATGGCTAGATGGATGGATGGCTAGATGGATGGATGGCTAAATGGATGGATGGCTAGATGGATGATAGATGGATGGATAGATAGCTAGATGGATGGATGGCTAGATGGATGGGTAGATGGATGGCTAGATGGATGGATGGATGGATAGATGGATGGATAGATGGATGGATGGCTAGATGGATGGATAAATAGATGGATGGATAGATGGATGATAGATGGATAGATAGATGGATAGATGGATGGACGGCTAGATGGATGTAATGATGGATAGATGGATGGATGGCTAGATGGATGGATGGATGCTCTCTACCTCTTTTCCTCTTAACAGCTGAACTCACTTCCTCTCTCCTTCTCTCTCTCCTCTCTCTCCCTTCCTCTCTCCACCTGGTTCATAGGTCAGTTTCTGTGCCCCGGGGGGCCTCCATCCTACCAACACTAATTAGTATTACATCCACTACCCCCACTCTCCCCCTATCTCTTTGTCTCTCCCTCCCCTCTTTATCCCCTCCATCTCTCGTTCCCTCTTCTCCTCTATTACGACTGCAGATATTTCCACAACTATGCTCACTACTGAGCTAGTGTGACTCAGTCAGTGTTTTGGGCTGGGCTAGGTTAGGTTTAGCTTGGCTGAGCTGGGTTGTACAGGCTGTTGGGTGTGCATGGTTGGTTGGCCCATGCCTCCTGGGGTATTGTGTGGTATTTTGTGGCGAGCTCTGGATATATCCCCGCCTCTCTCTGGCAGCCTCTCGGGTTAGAATGGAGAGAGGTGGTGCTTTCAGAGCACAGGCTTGATATTTAAACCACGAACAAGTCTTCTGGGAGGTGGAGTGTGGTGAAGTCAAAGAAGAGCAAGAAGAGAGGGAAGAAGGAAAAGAGCGAGGAGAGAATAGCCAACTCTCCTAGGAAATAGATCCTGACCAACAAGTCAGATTGTACACTACTCACACACACAGCGACACACACATCAGCACACACTCCAAGGATCCTGTTTTTCAAATAGATGGCTAGTAAACAATATTACAGGCATTCTGTGCTGGTGCGGAATGACGGCAGGAAATCTCTTTCTCTCTCTATCTCTTTCTCAGTTGTGTGTTTTATATCTGTCCCGGAGTTATTATGTGAGTCAGAGAGAAAACATCTCTCTTCTTGAGTAGAATTTTCTAAGAAACCACTAAACTTATGAGAAGACTATTGTTGTTTTTTTATTGCTGTTTTTCTAAGGACACAAACACAAAACAAATTATCTAAGACATTCCTCAGTCTGTGGTGGGAAAATGTATCTCATACTCACACAGAAGCCTCTATCTCTCTAGGACCGGGACTGGAACTCCAGCCTCCATTTCTCTAGGACCAGGACTAGAACTCCAGCCTCTATCTCTCTAGGACTAGGACTGGAACTCCAGCCTCTATCTCTCTAGGACCAGGACTGGCACTCCAGCCTCCATCTCTCTAGGACCTGGACTGGAACTCCAGCCTCTATCTCTCTAGGACCAGGACTGGAACTCCAGCCTCCATCTCTCTAGGACCAGGACTGGAACTCCAGCCTCCATCTCTCTAGGACCTGGACTGGAACTCCAGCCTCTATCCTCTAGGACCAGGACTTGAACTCCAGCCTCTATCTCTCTAGAACCAGGACTGGAACTCCAGCCTCTATCTCTCTAGGACCTGGACTGGAACTCCAGCCTCTATCCTCTAGGACCAGGACTGGAACTCCAGCCTCTATCTCTCTAGAACCAGGACTGGAACTCCAGCCTCTATCTCTCTAGAACCAGGACTGGAACTCCAGCCTCTATCTCTCTAGGACCAGGACTGGAACTCCAGCCTCTATCTCTCTAGGACTAGGACAGCCCTTGACACTGCTACAGTACGCCTAGTAAACATCATGGCTGTGAAGGACAGACATTCCTGTCTTACCCTCTTCCCTTTGCCTGGTCTCCACCTTTTCCCTCCTTCCCTTCACCGTTCCCCCCCTAGACCTGCGGACAGGGGGGGGGGGGACTTAGTGACTTGTCTGATAATCAATTGTTAATTGAATTCTGGCTGGTCAAATAAGTGGAGGTGGTAGCTCATTCATTAGTTTGCTCATCACTGATCAGAAACATTTAGCACGTAATAATGTAATCAATTGTATTATTTTGCTCTTGACTCTTGTATCGGCTATAGTAGCCTCATACAGTATAATCTATCCACCATCGAACTGTCCTGTTTTATCGTAACCTGCTTCAATATGTCTAAATCAATCATTCATTCATGTTATTACACAGCATTACATTCATGGTATTACACAGCATTACATTCATGGTATTACACAGCATTACATTCATGGTATTACACAGCATTACATTCATGGTATTACACAGCATTACATTCATGGTATTACACAGCATTACATTCATGGTATTACACAGCATTACATTCATGGTATTACACAGCATTACATTCATGGTATTACACAGCATTACATTCATGTTATTACACAGCATTACATTCATGGTATTACACAGCATTACATTCATGCATTTCAATAGGCGGCTATTAGAAAAACGTGGATTATATTAATATTGATATGTATGGAAAGAAATCGTTGACTTTATGATGGATTATTATTCGGCTGTATGAGGCGGGGCCTCGTGCTGATAAATTATTATTATATTCAGTTTTGATTACAATTTTTATTTTATTATAATGACCAGTTCACGAAGCCCCTGATGATGTCAGGCCTGAGGCAATTGCCTCTTCTGTCTAATGGTAAGTCCGTCACTGCCTGCGGAAGCCAGAACTCTAAACATCCCTGAGAGGAGAGAGGGAGAGAGGGATGGGAGGGTGCCTTCCTCTCCTTCCTCGAAGATGAGCTTGTCTTCCAGGAAGAGCCAGCAGCCTCCTCCATACCTTCCTCTGGGAATCCATGGCATTATGGGGGAGGAGCGGGAGTTAGGCAGGGCTGTTGTTATTGTAGGTCTGCTTATTAGGACTTGGTGAGAGTGGTTGGGTGAGAGAGGGGGTGAGGGAGACCTTGGCTTCTTAAAGACACTCATCTCAGTAATATAACACAATATATTTCACACGTATTCCCTTTTACCAAGGAATTTCTCCTGATGAAATACATATCTACACATGTGCTTCATATCTGATGTATAAATCTGTCTGTGTAACACTATAAATCTGTCTGTGTAACACTATAAATCTGTCTGTGTAACACTATAAATCTGTCTGTGTAACACTATAAATATGTCTGTGTAACACTATAAATCTGTCTGTGTAACACTATAAATCTGTCTGTGTAAGATCAAACACATACTGCTCAATGTCTTTCTGTGGTCATCCACTCAAATAATAATCCCTTTCTTTCTTTCTTTCTTTCTTTCTTTCTTTCTTTCTTTCTTTCTTTCTTTCTTTCTTTCTTTCTTTCTTTCTTTCTTTCTTTCTTTCTTTCTTTCTTTCTTTCTTTCTTTCTTTCTTTCTTTCTTTCTTTCTTTCTTTCTTTCTTTCTTTCTTTCTTTCTCCCTCTCTCCATCAGTTCTATCTCCAGTCCAGGTTCACGTGGAGAGGTGCCCGGTTGCTCCGCCCCCTCGTCCAGTTCACGCTGCTGATGATGGCATTCTACACCGGCCTATCACGTGTCTCCGACCACAAGCACCACCCCACAGATGTACTGGCCGGCTTTGTACAGGGCGCCCTGGTGGCCTACTGCATAGTGAGTACAGACACACACACACACACAAACACACACACATTTTAGTTTTTGCCCTAGCACTGCACACCTGATTCCACTCAGTCCCAGTTTAAAAGGCTTGATGAGTTGATTATTTAAATCAGGTGTGTAGTTCTAGAGAAAAAAACTAAACTGAACACCCCTTTGGGTCCCCAGGATCAGAACTAATAAACGCTGGCCTACTGCATGAGTCACTGTTAGTAATCTATTGTATTGTGACTGTAAGGGTTAGGGTTAGAGGTCAGAGGTCAAGGTTAGTCTGCTGTGAGTCAGGCCAGATCAGGTAATCAGAGATATTAGGGCTGAGAGAGAGAGAATGTATTGAGGCATTAAACTACTACAAGACATTCTCCAGATCTTCTCCCCTACTTTTTCTCTCTCTCAACTCCGCCTTTCCCCTTTCCTCGCGCTCTCTCTTTCAGTCTTTCTACCCCCTACCTCTCTCTCTCTTTCTCTCTTTCTCTCCCACTCCCTCTCTCTCGCTACCTCCCTCTACCCTCCTCTCTCCCTCTCCATCTACCTCTCTCGCCTACCTCTCTCTTTCTCTCTCCCTCTACCTCCCTCTCTCTCTACCTCTCTCTCTCTCTCTCTCTACCTCCCTTTACGTCCCTCTACCCCCCCCCTCTCTCTCTCTCTACCTCACTCTCTCTCTCTCTCTACCTCACTCTCTCTCTCTCGCTACCCCTCTGTGAAAAAAAACAGGCTCCGAAGTGAAGAGAATCTGATTCCCTTTAATGAATAGCACATTGCCTGGAGCCAGCTCCCCAGGAGAGAGAGAGAGTGTGTGTGTGTGTGTGTGTGTGTGTGTGTGTGTGTGTGTGTGTGTGTGTGTGTGTGTGTGTGTGTGTGTGTGTGTGTGTGTGTGTGTGTGTGTGTGTGTGTGTGTGTGTGTGTGTGTGTGAGAGAAGGAGAGCGAGAGTCCTTACAATCTGTAACCATCATAGCCTTATAAGCCGTATGTTGCCAAGTAAAACATTTGGGTGAGGGGAGAGAGAGAGAGAGAGAGAGAGATCGGGGAAAGAGAGAGAGAGATCGGGGAAAGAGAGAGAGAGAGAGATCGGGGAAAGAGAGAGAGAGATCGGGGAAAGAGAGAGAGAGATCGGGGAAAGAGAGAGAGAGAGAGATCAGGGAAAGAGAGAGAGAGATCGGGGAAAGAGAGAGAGAGAGAGATCGGGGAAAGAGAGAGAGAGATCGGGGAAAGAGAGAGAGAGATCGGGGAAAGAGAGAGAGAGAGAGATCGGGGAGAGTCGGGGGACTTTGAAACAAAAATGAGGTTGTTAATTATTTGTTTGTTTTTTATTTGGCTGCTCTGGTTTTATCACCTCAGCATGACACACACACACTCCTGCCTTGCCCCCATTCAGTTCAGGAATGGAAATGGTTAGATTCATAAAGTGGGAGAGGCCATGGTGGCGCCTAGACTCAGCTACTGACATATCTCTGGCACTGCCACACACACCACTCTGGCAACCTTTACACACACACACATATTGCCAGGGCTGGGCTGGGGTACTGACAGCACCCCTTTTATTTTTTAGAAACTTTCTACCAGGCTGAACTTAGAGAACCTTCCCTTCCCTGCCCAAAACTCCACTGGGTAGGAGAGGTTGTGGGAGAGGTTCTGGTCCAATCAAAACTGTGTAAGCTGTTCTTATTGCCCTGTCAATCATCTGGAACAATATAAATATTAATAAGAGAAACATCAACATATACTGAAATGAGTTCAGATAATGGGTTATTCGGCTGTCCTCATAGAACCCTTTGAAGAACCCCTTTTGCTTCCAAGTAGAACCCTTTTCAAGTAGAACCCTTTCCACAGAGGGTTCTACATGGATCCCAAAAGTGTTCTACCTAGAACCAGAAAGGGTTCTTCTATAGGGACAGCCACAGAATCCTTTTGGAACCCTTTTTTCTAAGAGTGTACGAATGAGAGGACAGAGGGAGGAGCGATAGGGAAGAGGAGAGAAAGGCAGAAGGAGAAGAGAGGGAGGACTTCTTAGCTCTGTGTATATGTGTATTTCATAGAGAGCTCAGCTATTCTTCAGCGCGACAGCCAAGAGACCTGCACACACATACACACTGCTGCAGGTCGCGGCTATCGGCTTAGCTAGTTTAACGACGCTGCTGCCTTCTCCAATCAGAGTTGAAACACAGACACATCTGGGATCACTTTAGAGGGGCTGTTAAGAGAGGGGGAGGGAGGGAGGTGGAGATATGGGTGATTCTAGCAATTTAGAGGTATTTAACCCTCTCAATAAGCTACAGTGGAGAGATGAAGGTACCTGCATGTTCATACCACTCTCACCCACTGGCCTTTTCTGATGTCTGAAGAACTTCTATAGAAGCACACAGACATGTCAGTCTACAAAACAGGAACTCCTTCAGAGCAGCCGCAATTTGTCTGGAACATGGACTCTACAATGTGACGAAAGCATTCCACAAGGATGTTGGTGTCACATTCGTCATAAGGAGTAGACCAAGATGCAGCGTGGTATGTTTCCATCCTTTATTTTGGAAATGAAAACTTCAAAGAACAAAAATAAAAAAACTAAACGCTAATAATAATGCTCACTGGCAAAATCCCACAAAGCACAATGGGAAAATGGCTACCTAAATATGATCCCCAATCAGAGACAACGATAAACAGCTGTCTCTGATTGGGAACCATATCAGGCCACCATAGAAATACAATTCCCTTAGATAACCCACCCTAAATCACACCCCGACCCAACCAACATAGAGAATAAACAGCTCTCTATGGTCAGGGCATGACAGTTGGCCCATGTTGACTCCAGTGCTTCCCACAGTTGTGTCAAGTTGTCTGGATGTCCTTTGGGTGGTGGACCATTCTTGATACACACGGGAAACCGTTGAGTGTGAAACACAGCAACGTTGCAGTTCTTGACACACTCAAACTGGTGTGCATGGCACCTACTACCATATCTCGTTCAAAGACACTTAAATATTTTGTCTTGCCCATTCACCCTCGGAATGACACACACACACACACACACACAGACACACACACACACACACACACACACACACACACACACACACACACACACACACACACACACACACACACACACACACACACACACACACACACACACACACACACACACACACACACACACAATCCATGTCTCAATTGTCTCAATGCTTAAAAATCCTTCTTTAACCTGTCTCCTCCCCTTCATCTATACTGATTGAAGTGTATTTAAGAAGTGACATCAATAAGGGATCATAGGTTTCACCTGGTCAGTCTACTGCATGTCCTTCAAACTCAACTCGAAGCCAGTTCCATTGCATTTTTTCATTGCTCCCCTCTAATCAGGGACTGATTTTGACCAGGTGTGTGCAATTAATGCACTAAACTCGATGTCCTTCTGATCTTTATTTTATCTCTCAGATATAGGAGAGACACTTCAGAATGAACTTCCTTTAGATTTTTTGTGGGGGATTATTTGTTGTTCCATGTAGTGAATCTGTTATTCAATGCGTTTGTATGGGCTAATAGCAATAAGGCCAAAAATACTTTTTTATAAAAAAATTAAAATGGTATATATTTTTGGTAGAATATAAAATCCAAAATCAAATAGCTAAATGATCCTTGGTATGACCTTCTTAAAACAATTCCGTATAGCTTAGCAGAACCCCCTCCCCCGGCTTAGACAGGGCTTCGACTGATGGGTTAATTATCAGGTCGAACAGAAAACCAGCAGGCTCCGGACTTCGTAGGGTAAGAGTTGAATACATCTGGTTTATGTCCTGGAAAGAGCAGGTGCTCCAAATGTTTAGTATACTCAGTGTATAGAGGCTTCTCTGTTAGTGATGTTGAAGGTCTCTATATATAATCTGACAATTCCCCATACTGCTATCTCATGCGGTCTCTGAGCGAGGGGTTAGCTTTAGAAAAACACACACATACACCAAGCTGTAGGAGCAAGAGGTTTGCTTTAGACACGCTATGAGCTGTGGTAGGTTCTGATGAAAGCCACAGGTTGTATCAGGCGCTGTATTCTATAAAACACAGTGAGCTGTGCTTGTTCATTTTAGACATGCTCACTTCCTTCCTGCCATGCCACAATGTCTGACTCAGTGTCTTCGTGATTCACATGGTGTGACAGAGGACTCTAAACATGACCAGCAGACTGCCGTTAAAAATAGTATTATGACTGCAATCTCGCCTCGGCAAATGCAGACCCATGCCAGGCTGTACGCAGTGATGGAGCGGTCTGACGAAAGGAGGGATAGAGGGACGAAGCACGCCTCCATCAGTGGGGATGACTGTATCCTCTATCTATCTATACACACCAGACTTCTCCCTGACTCCCTGAGACAGTGTGCCCCCTTTAAATGTTCCGCTGGCATGTTTCCAGTAGGACCATATTTAGGAGCACACATTCCCCTACTCTCCTGGTGTCTGCTGCTGAGTCTGCATTTCTCACACAATAGGCTGGAAGGTGGTGTGTGTGTGTGTGTGTGTGTGTGTGTGTGTGTGCGCGCACAGGAAGCTTCTTTGCTGTGATAATGCTACGACCAGCCAGGGGTGAGAGGTCAGAGATGGTCAGCAGGGGGACAAGGCCTGCTCTGATTGGATGACTAGGTCCTTGTGAGGACAGTGTTTTGGAATGCATCCCGTCTGAGGAAGGGTTTTGGAATGCTGCCCACATCTTTAACTGTAGTGGGCAGATATATGATACCATTCACCACTCTGCTCAAAGCGCTGCTACACACAGATGCTACAGTGATATATGTGCATGCAAAGAGCAAACAACAAGCTGCACAAGAACTCACTACTGTAATGGTCCAGGTCACAAAGTGGCTCAGTGACTCGTGTTTGCATCTCAATGTGAAAAAAACAGTCTGCATGTTCCTCACAAAGAGGGCAACTGATGTTACTGAGCCAGATGTCTATGTGTCAGGGGAGAAGCTCCAGGTGGTATCTGATTTTAAGTACCTTGGCATCATACTTGATTCCAAATCACCAAATTCAACCTAGCTAATTTTCCGATTTATACGAAATTGTTTGACTTCAGAGGTAGAAAAACTGTAATTTAAATCTATGATACTCCCCCACTTAACATACTGCTTGACTAGTTGGGCCCAAGCTTGCGGTGCAACTTTAAAACCTATTCAGTCTGTCTACAAACAGGCTCTCAAAGTGCTTGATAGGAAGCCCAATAGCCATCATCACTGTTACATCCTCAGAAAGCACGAGCTCCTGAGTTGGAAAAATCTTGTGCAATACACCGACGCATGTCTTGTATTCAAGATCCTAAATGGCCTGGCTCCCCCTCCAATCAGTAGTTTTGTTAAACAGAAAACCCAGACATATGGCAGCAGATCCACAAGGTCTGCCATGAGAGGTGACTGTATAGTTCCCTTAAGGAAAAGTACCTTTAGTCAATCTGGTTTCTCTGTGAGAGCTTCCCATGTCTGGAATACACTGCCATCAGACACACATAACTGCACCACCTATCACACTTTCACAAAAAACACAAAGACGTGGCTAATCAGACTTGTGAACATAATCCCTAGTAGTGTGTTGCCGCTTTTCATGTTGTCTGTTGTCTGTAGCTTGTGAGGTGTGGAAACACTTTGTTGCTTTTATGGATTTTGTCTTGTTGCTTTTTGTGCTATGTTGCTCTGTCTGTATGCAATGTCTTGCTTGTCCTATGTTGCTCTGCATGGGCTCACTGCTCATTGATTGTCTGTAATGTCTTGCTTGTCCTATGTTGCTCTGCATGGGCTCACTGCTCATTGATTGTCTGTAATGTCTTGCTTGTCCTATGTTGCCCTGCATGGGCTCACTGCTCATTGATTGTCTGTAATGTCTTGCTTGTCCTATGTTGCTCTGCATGGGCTCACTGCTCATTGATTGTCTGTATTGTTATTGTAACCGGCCCTTTTACTGAAACGTTGATTAATGTGCACTGTCCTTGTAAAAATACAAATAAACTCAAACACTCCACATATGAATTTACATTTGTAAGTACGAATCTACACACACACAGGCACATACACACACACACACACACACACACACACACACACACACACACACACACACACACACACACACACACACACACACACACACACACACACACACACACACACAGGGCCTTTTTTTCTAGTGAAGTGTCTTTGTGTGTTGTTGGGCTGGTAGAGTCTATTATGGGTCTCTCTATGATGATGTCATGACTCCGTCAAAGGTCATTAGTAAAGGCTGTTAAAGGTCATGCTCTGACAGCAGGCGGTCTGGAATATGACCCCTCACCTTTATATCGGTCCCCATCAGCTGAGCCTGTTTGGATGTGGGGGAGAAGGAAAGATGTAAGGAGGAGAGAAAGAAGGGGAAAAGAGGAAGAGAAGAATGGAAAGAGAAGGAAGGAGTAGTGAAGGAGAGAAGGGGTCTTCAGGGCTTAAGTCGTAATATCCCGTTGCTAAGGGCTGATATATCCCGTTGCTAAGAGCCTTTTCCATGGGCCCACTTCCTGCCTAGTCTTCCCGGTTTCCTGTTTGGCCCGATGATGTCATCAGGACCTCCATATCTCTTCCTCCCTCTCGGGAGACCAAGGGTGAGGCGGATGGTGGAAAGAGTGGGGAGGAGAGGGGACTAGTCTAGTTCTCAGGGAGGAGATGGGTGAAAGAGAAGGATAGAGCGGTGACCTCAGGAAGAGACTGGCAATTCCGTTTCTCTTCCTCCCTCTGCCTCCCACGCTAGGGCACAGTGAGCTCACTACCTGAGGGGGAGTGGGAGGAAGAGGGTGGAGAGAGGGCTGAGGAAGGGAGAAACGCCTGGCTCACTGTGTTCTAGTCCTAATGATGATGATGATGATGATGATGATGTAGGGCTGTGGTCACTGTGAGCCATATTCAGTCATTTCCTCTGGTCAAATTCCTCACTATAGCTGCTTATTATGTATCTCTCTCTCCCTCCACCTCTCTCTCCCTCTATCTCTCTCTCTATCTCTATCACTCTCTAGGTGTTCTATGTATCTGACCTGTTCAAGCCGAGGGTGAAGCCTGCCTCACCCCCTCCCTCCCCCATCAAGAAGGAGCTCCTCCCCCCTGCTGACATCATCGAGCGGAACAACCACCACAACATGGTGTGAGACAGGCCCCGCCCCTTCCCATGACCGAGGAGCCTATCACAGCACTGTTTGCCTCCCATTGGACAGTAGAATGTAGCGACCAGAGAGACTGTCGCCGTGTCTCATATCACACTCTGTTCCTTATGTAGTGCACTACTTATCACGCGCTGTGGTCCAATGTAGTGCACTACTTATCACGCCCTGTGGTCCAAAGTGGTGCACTACTTATCACGCGTTGTGGTCCAAAGTAGTGCACTACTTAGGAAATAGCCTGATATTTGAGACCTGCCCTGCAGAGACCACTCTCACTATCCAGATTCTTTAACTACTATTGTTATTACTACTATTCTGATTTGAGCCCAAGTTAGAGCAAAAAGAAGACTCAAAAGCTAAAAGACAAGAAGTTACAGACAGCAGTGCAGAGCCACTGAAACAGAACACTTTGTAACTACACAAAGGGAAAAAAGTGTAAAAATAAATGAATGAGTGAATGAATGAAGCAAGGAAAGAAAGACAGTCTCTGTCTGAGGCCTTGACATAGGATAACAACTTCCTTAGTGATAGGAACGATATTACTGCAAAATTACTAGCAAACGACACATACAGTATATGAGTAACAATATAGAGCAGAATAACTTACAGCACTATAATCCAGTTGACTGTCAATTATCACTACTCGCCACCAGATGGAGCAGCTATTAGAACACTTGTTGATGATCACGTAGAGCAGGGTGTCAAACTCTTTCCATGGAGGGCCTAGTGTCTGCTGGTTTTTGGGCTTTCTTTTCGATTAAGACCTAGACAACCAGGTGAGCAGAGTTTCTTATTAATTAGTGACTTATTAATTAATTCATCAATCAAGTACAAGGGAGGAGCGGAAACCCGCAGGCACTCTGCCCTCCGTTGAATGAGTGTGACACGTGACGTAGACGGATAAAGTAAACCTGTAAATAGTTAACTTGTCCACCAGCTACTGACTACTACTAGAGAAGGAAGAGACCTGGAGAGGAACCAGACCCATACTACTCTAGCTCCTACCACCAAGTAGAAGTTTGGACTAGTCTAGTTCTCAGTTCGACAAGGCTCTTCTAGCTGCCCCTCTGGGTAACTTAACCTGGGATGATGCTTTCTGAAAGAGGGGGGTGGATGAAGCAGGGGTTCTTGAAAGAGAGATGTTAAAAGAGTAGGGATATTGATTGGTATTAGTTTGGGGGATTCGGGGGAGGAAGAGGGGGAGGTAAATATCTCTCAGCCACCTGTCACCCTGTCTGGGGGCGTGGCTGTGCCATGCTGCCGCTTGATTGGCTGCGTATGTGGGGGTGTGGTCTGTCACCATGGACAGAGGGTTGATTGACAGCTAAACTGGGACATTATGGGATAGGGGCTCTTTCCGCTGGCAGGGAGGGGCTCTGGCCCATCCAATCACTCGTTAGCGGTATGTATGTATGTGTCCTGTGTGTCACTGTGTTGGTGCCTGCCAGTGTGTCTGCTTTTGTGTATGTGTGATGTGTATAGGTTTGTGTGTCCTGTGTATTTGTTTGTGTGTGTGTGTGTGTGTGTCTTTGATGAACCCTCCGGGTAGTGTGTGTGTAGAATGAACCCTCCTCACACACACCATTGTCTGTGCCAAGAATGTGTGCCACTATATGTGTGTGTGTGTCAGAGAGGGCCAGAGGTGGAGGACTGAGACCCTGTCCAGAGAACGTTAGAAAACTGTGGATTTAATATTTGTATTTTCTGCTACGATGCATCTTTAACATGTTCAGTGCTAGTCCAGTCATGTCATTAACTAACTGCTCCCCATCAGTCATTTTATTTTACACTTCAGCTTACTCAGGGCAAATCTCAAATGGCATGCTATTCCCTATAGGATGGACTTCTGGCTAAAATAAGTGCACTAGATAGGGAATAGGGTGCCATTTTGGATGGAGCCTAAGACATCTTCTCACCATCACCACTTCAAAACGTTGCACATATTTCTAATCACGTTTAGTCCGTCCTATCTTTTTGGCAAACCCTTTCCTTTTCATTTTATAAATATATAAATAATGTATAGTTCACAAAATTAACTATGTAAGATATTATTTCTTATGTTTAACTATTGTCCACTATGAAACGACAACCTCTGTTCTCTACCAAGTGCTGCTTAAAAAGCATTGATTTACAGATTTTTTTATTTAGTTAATATTGTAGATTTGTGGTAGTAAGTTTTTAATCTGCATTGAAAACAAACCTACAATTGTATTAAAATTCACTATTAGTATTTTTGTATTGTCTCATTTTGTACAAAATAAATATTAGCAAAATTTTTGTTTCTGCTTAATGTACTTAGCTCTACTACATGTGGTTTTAAATAAAAATCCCGTTATAAACACGACTATGTGAAGTCTAGTCTTGACTGTATGGGTTTATGTTGATGGTCTGTAGTGTCAGTTTCATGTCTGAACTGGGTCTAATGAAAATAAGGTAACACTTGAAGTGTTGTTCATGACAACTCCGTAACAGTGTCTTAAGAGCGTCCATAAGTGTCATAACACGATTCAAAACGTGGCCAAGATGTTATAAAAGCTTATGTCAACTGCAACAACTTGAGAGTCATATTTGTCTATATTTCTTTACATTAGCATAGTAAGATATTGACAACACTTATGTCATGAACAACACTTTAAAAGCAAATTGTTACTGAAAGTAGTATTCTACACACATCTATCTTGGCGCAGGAGCTGGACTCGAGAAGAACCTCCCATTTTTAAAATAGTGTTTATACTTTTCTTGAAGGTAAAATGTGTTAGCACAGACACCAGCAACAGTTCCAGTCAACAACAAACACCACAGACACCATAGGAAATAGGACTGGAAGTACTGTAATTATAAGTATTTAGGTCATACGGGTGTAATTTACACACACATACACAGTGAACTCGAGAGGGCTCAGAGGAGTTGATTTCCCACTTTGGCAGAGCAGAGGAGCAAGTGTATGTGTGTGCGTGCCTGGGTGTGTGTGTGAATGTGTGAGTGTGTATGTACAGTGTCATGTTGTGTGACTGAGTGAGGAAAGGACAATGTAATTTTCTCTGCAGTAAAGTCCGTTTTCAGCTCAGGAGAGAGAAGTCTTTTAAGAACTGAACATAACTAAATAGTTGTGGTGTTAGAATCCAAGTTCTGGGTGGACAGTGTGGTGTTAGAACCCAGGTTCTGAGAGGACAGTGTGGTATTAGAACCCAGGTTCTGAAAGTACAGTGTGTTGTTAGAACCCAGGTTCTGAGTAGACAGTGTGGTGTTAAAACCCCGGTTCTGAGAGGACAGTGTGGTGTTGAAACCCAGGTTCTGAGAGGACAGTGTGGTGTTAGAACCCAGGTTCTGAGGGACAGTGTGGTGTTAGAACCCAGGTTCTGAAAGTACAGTGTGGTGTTAGAACCCAGGTTCTGAAAGTACAGTGTGGTGTTAGAACCCAGGTTCTGAAAGTACAGAGTGGTGTTAGAACCCGGGTTCTGAGTGGACAGTGTGGTGCTAGAACCCAGGTTCTGAAAGTACAGTGTGGTGTTAGAACCCAGGTTCAGAAAGTACAGTGTGGTGTTAGAACCCAGGTTCTGAGTGGACAGTGTGGTGTTAGAACCCAGGTTCTGAGAGGACAGTTTGGTGTTGAAACCCAGGTTCTGAGAGGACAGTGTGGTGTTGAAACCCAGGTTCTGAGTGGACAGTATGGTGTTAGAATCCAGGTTCTGAGTGGACAGTATGGTGTTGAAACCCAGGATCTGAGTGGACAGTGTGGTGTTAGAACCCAGGTTCTGAGAGGACAGTGTGGTGTTGAAACCCAGGTTCTGAGTGGACAGTATGGTGTTGAAACCCAGGTTCTGAGTGGACAGTGTGGTGTTAGAACCCAGGTTCTGAGAGGACAGTGGTGTTGAAACCCAGGTTCTGAGAGGACAGTGGTGTTAGTACCCAGGTTTTGAGAGGACAGTGGTGTTAGTACCCAGGTTCTGAGAGGACAGTGGTGTTAGACCCCAGGTTCTGAGAGGACAGTGGTGTTAGTACCCAGGTTCTGAGAGGACAGTGGTGTTGAAACCCAGGTTCTGAGAGGACAGTGGTGTTGAAACCCAGGTTCTGAGAGGACAGTGGTGTTGAAACCCAGATTCTGAGAGGACAGTGGTGTTGAAACCCAGGTTCTGAGAGGACAGTGGTGTTGAAACCCAGGTTGTGAGAGGACAGTGGTGTTGAAACCCAGGTTCTGAGAGGACAGTGGTGTTAGTACCCAGGTTCTGAGAGGACAGTGGTGTTGAAACCCAGGTTCTGAGAGGACAGTGGTGTTAGTACCCAGGTTCTGAGAGGACAGTGGTGTTAGTACCCAGGTTCTGAGAGGACAGTGGTGTTAGAACCCAGGTTCTGAGAGGACAGTTGTGTTAGTACCCAGGTTCTGAGAGGACAGTGGTGTTAGTACCCAGGTTCTGAGAGGACAGTGGTGTTAGTACCCAGGTTCTGAGAGGACAGTGGTGTTAGAACCCAGGTTCTGAGTGGACAGTGGTGTTAGTACCCAGGTTCTGAGAGGACAGTGGTGTTAGTACCCAGGTTCTGAGAGGACAGTGGTGTTAGAACCCAGGTTCTGAGAGGACAGTGGTGTTAGAACCCAGGTTCTGAGAGGACAGTGGTGTTAGTACCATGGCCTTCCACCTCTCACCTGCATCCATCTAACATGTTTGTGTTTCAAACCAGACAGAAGACAACACCAGTTTAAACACATCTACTCACTACAGGCAGATTCATGAGGAAATGTAGAGGGTATTAGAAGGTGCTAACATAGTTTTAGTAAATCCAATTATGTGAAGGTGTTAGATTACAATGAAGACAGTTGAATGGTTTCCATGATCTCATTCAATTCTCTGACAGACTAGATGCGTAGGTGGTGGATCAGAGACAAACAATAACATGAGGGAGTAGTGATAATCTGGTTTACCCAAGATTATGTTCCAAAAGCAGGATCTTTATGGGAAAATTAAATCTTCCAGTTTCCCAAAATACTGTACATGAAATAGAGTTCATGTTTTTTTAAAATTCCAATAATACTTTTGCTGTTGTATTAATCCAAAAAGCACATTGAGATTTAATTGAAATTATATTCTAGCATTTCTAATCAACAGTGGATATTTTCTGACATGAATCTGAGAAAATCCTGTTATCTGAAACAGACACAGAGGACTGACAGAGACAACACACACACAAGCTGTAACGATCCTCTTCCTGTGAATGACTGGACCAAAGCGCAGCGTGAGACGTGTTCATGATATTTTATTCAAATCAGAACACTAGAACAAAAAATAACAAAGAGGAAAACGAACAGTTCTGTAAGGAAACTAACTATACAGAAAACAACTACCCACAAAACCCATGTGGGCAAGAGCTACCTAAGTATGGTTCCCAATCAGTGATGCCTGACATCATGGGAAATAGAAAAGAAATCAGCCAAGACCTCAGAAAAAAATTTGTAGACCTCCACAAGTCTGGTTCATCCTTGGGAGCAATTTCCAAACGCCTGAAGGTACCAAGTTCATCTGAACAAACAATAGACTTGGAAAAGGAAGTGATGCGTAAGAGAGGCCGACTTGTGTGTTTTGTGTGTCTGTCTGATTTACCTAACACAAACATTGACATTAATGTCTCATCTTTATTACCATAAAACAATAGTTACACAATGTCATAACAAAACACAGTACATACAGTATTGGATTATACTAGACCCACCAAAGCCCTGAAAAAAACAATAATCCTACAATGGTCCATATTAAGGGTTCTTTTCGATCTGTAATGCTGAAGCAAATTCCGTCATAGAAATGTAACGGTAATTGTCCTATTATGCAGCTGCTAAAGAGGGAACATTGTCCTTATATTTAAAACACGCCGTAATGCTGAACTTCCGCGATACACATTGAATAGAAACGTAAAACCTCGATCACTGTCACGTTCTGACCTTAGTTATTTTATTATGTATTTGTTTTAGTATGGTCAGGGCGTGAGTTTGGTGGGTTGTCTATGTTCGTTTTCTATGATTAGCTATTTCTGTGTTTGGCCTGGTATGGTTCTCAATCAGAGGCAGCTGTCAATCGTTGTCCCTGATTGAGAACCATATTTAGGTAGCCTGTTTTCTATTGTGTTTCGTGGGTGATTATTTTCTGTCGTGTGTCTGCACCCGCCAGAACTATTTTCCTGTTTAGTGTTTTTTTTGTGTGTTGTCATTCACCTTACGGGACTGTTCGTTGGTCGTTTATTGTTTTGTTCAAGTGTTCTATTACTTAATTAAAATATATAAACACTTACCACGCTGCGTATTGGTCCTCCGATCTTTCTTACTACTCCTCCTTGACAGCCGTTACAATCACGCCAAAGGATTTTTGCTGCAGTGGCACTTTCAGTGCGTTATGTGTGGTGCATACGTTGGAGTTAACTATCGAACGTATGCATCAAATTGTACCCGTAGACGAATTGACAGAAATGTTAACAGAAGGTGACCGTTGAACTTTTGTTGCACACATATCCAGATGATGCTGTTGTACCATTTTGCACAATGATGCTGTAGGTGTGATTGAGGCGGGAAGCCTCATTCACATTAACCATAAGCACCCCGTTACATTGCGCCAAATGTCATTCATTTGAATCGGGAGCGTCCACAATCTTAACGCCTCCTTGCATTTGAAGGCTCTGTTTATATACGTTCTCTGTACTTCGTATTTTTCAAAACTCTTAATCTTCTTCAGTCTGGCCAGAGTCCAATGAAGAACAGGAAGTCACCAAACCACAGAAGGCATAAAAGGCATAAAAGACACACACTTGTGCCCTTGGGGGAATCCCTGCAGCCGTATTTGAGGGCCCTGGAGTGGTCCAGCGTTGTCTGAGTTTGGCCGGTGTACATTGTAAATAAGAATTTATTCTTAACTGACTTGCCTAGTTAAATGAAGGTTAAACATATATATATTTGGCGTTGGTCCAAATGATTAGCCAAGCAAGGGAAGTTTGCAATGTAAGCCCCTCAGTCCTCGTTTTTAATGGAGTTTGCGAGTGTACAATTATGTTCACTTTGGGGCCTGAAACACCCCATAATTCAATTTGTGATGACTGTACATCTGCTAAGAAAAGTCAGCCAAAACTTAAAACCACAACGTCAATATGGAGTCAACATACAAGTGTAAGTAAAAACGAATGTAAATAAGTTAGAAATTGTGCTACTAATGCACAAACACATCTTATAAAAGTAATTATGTTTTTGTTTGGTTAGCTTTTGGAAATGGTTGAAAAAAAAAAAACTTCAGAAGTAGCTAGACAGGCTAACGTTAGTTAGGAAATTAATTTGCCAGCTATCATACAGTAGGCGTATATTAATAATTATATAGTTGATATAAGTAGACATGCAATCATAATTGACAGTAGGGCATATAAAGCACCCACAAGCTACCGGTGGCTAAAAACACAATCGTTGCGGGACAAACGAGTGACTATTTTCCGGGGAAGAGCAGTCCATTTCAAATGAATTCCTTCCTCCCTCGCCCCTTGCCCTGCAAGTGTAAACTCGTCAGACGTCATGATATGTCATCAGAAGTCTCCACTTAATTTGAGGGCTGAGGGGAAAGGGTGCGTCTTTTACGTGTTTGGAATGGGTTTATGGGATATCTAGCAACTTGTAAACAATGGCCAATTCCTATAAGTGAGTATTATAATAATACTATGTTAAAATATAATACACATTGGCTGTTAAGCCAGTTATACTTTGACTGTTGCCTCCCGTTTTAGTTTATTGTGATGGTAATGACGTTTGTTTTAGATTATAATTATTAGGTGGAGGTTGCTAGCTAGCTAGCTGCTTTGTATGATAACTTGACTTGCTAGAACGTTTTAGAAACAACTTTAGGAAAAAGTAACTAAATTAAACCTGTTTTATTATCAACTGAAACAATCTGTTTATCCTGTCTTGAATGCAAACGTCATACTTCGCAATCTCCCAAAATAAATGTGATCTCTGACTAGACTCTCCTCCACCTTGTCTTGCGTTGTGAAACCCTGTGCTCTCTGTCCAGTAGCAGAACAAGATTGCATAAAGATGATTTACGGCGTAATGAAATATGCCACAATGTTAACAGGGCAAAGGCCTAGATTCAATCAGATATGACACCCACATAAATTATGTTTTGACAGTGTTGGAGGTGTTAAAGGTGCAATATGCAGAAATCACTCCACCATTTAATGGTTGCAATTTTTTTAATAGTTTGCCTAATTTCAGTTTATGTGATGAAACAAGCAAGTATAGTGAAGAGAATCATTGTACCAACTAAACTTCTATGAAATATCTTTTCAATAACCAAAAACTGATTTTCAGATGTTTGAGGCTGAAACCGAACGTAAAAGACGCAAAACCGAAACACAAGAAGAAATAGTGCACACAGAACAGATCTGCCACTTCTTAGACTTGCTTTCAATGAGAATGCTAGATCCATAATTAACATGTCAATTTAGTCAGGTCAACCAAAAAGTGACATATTGCAGCTTTAAGTTATTTTCAGACAGTACATCACTTGTCCCTCTCGTCAAAACGGCTAAAGCCTTTACACAAGAGGGTGACAGCCGCCGGTGACCATAGCAATGAAATAAACAAACATTATTGACGTGCATAAAGTAAATTGCTATAACACAATAATCATGCATAAAACGTATTTACATGCAACAGAAATTATTAATCCAAAAATCGATTAGGAAACAATTATTTGTATTATTAAACGTGACTCTGTAAACTGATAGTGCTAGCCAGCCAGCTAGCTAGCTAGCTATAGCTAGAGTGGGCAAGTTAGATGGTCCGGTTGTTGGACGCATGTGCTGACGTATCACAGGCTACGTTTTCTGCTGTGATCAATGGCGCCGCTTGAAAAATAGAGCAGAATCCTAAGCTGTGTTCGAGTACCCATTCTAACATGCTGTATACTACATACTTAATGAGTATATACTACATACTATTTGTTCATTCTAGTATCGCATGAACGAACGGTTTCATTTCAGTTGAGTGTACTAGTGCTTTGCCTGTCTGACGGAAGTTGATGCTGTTGTTATGCAACTTCTTGCTAGCTTGTTAGCATAACAAATGACTAGCTAGACATCATATGACTTCATTAACCATGTCCATTGGCAACGCACAATGACTATACCACTTAGCTAAGCTAAGAATGATGTAAATAATCAAGTCAATGCACATTGGCTAGTTAGTTAGATAGCATATATAGTTAATATACTGGCAAGTCCGATGTATTAGTAGCTAACTAACGTTAGGTAGCTAGCTAACATACCGGTACAGACAAGCAACTGCTGTAATGATATGCTATGCTATGCCACGCCCATTTTCTGAAGAATTCCATTATAGGCCCTAAAAGCACGGAAATAGTGTCCACTGCTTGTATAGTTCGTGTTTTTGCGAATGTAGTACGACATCCGGGAACTTTTGGCATACTAACTATATCCATATTATGATTAATAAGCATTCTACATACTCAATTTACTAAGTAGAGACTACTGATCGCTGTCCATGGTCCTGAAATGGTGACGTCTACGCGGCTGCCTATCTACAGGGTATCAGATTATGTGATGCTATTTTTCTCATGTTTCACGAAGCTATAGGCCTACGGTATCGCCGTACTGCCATTTAGAATCCTGGTAGACAGCAGTAATGTAATTACTTCAGTAACCCTACCTTAGCCCTACCTCTCTCGCATCTTTACGATGCGTTTGTGCTGCGTAAAACCAGTCTATAAATGCAAATAATACATCAGTCCACCATCAAAACAACAGTTTTCTAGGGATTGTTTCATTATACAGACAATGTAATCTAACATACTAGACTATCTATAGCTACGTACAGTATATGACTATAGAGTCCCATATTCTCCTAGGGCGAGATTTTACACGGGACATTCCATGGCGACAGCCCAGCTGGAGAATGGGACTGAGGTTCGGAGGTTCCACTGGGTTAGTTAATTGTTTAATCTCACTGTTTATGAGCTCATTATCAGGCTGTCATATGAGCTGCATTCCTCAGGAGTATGTGGTGTGAATGTCTGGGAGTCTGGGTGGAGCCGTATTGGGTGTGTGTGGTGGGAATGAGTGGCTTTCACTCCTGTGTGTTCCTCTAGTGAGTTCATTAGGAGAACATATTGTACATTTAAAGGCCCTTATCTTCTACCTAGCAAGGCTCCGAGGACCAGTAATAAAGCTAACTATAAGCATGCAGTCATCCAGGAGCCAGTTCTCCATGTGGACAGGTTGTTATTATTACTTCTACTGCAGACATGAACGTGTTTCATGCAAAACCTGGAATATACTTGTGTTTCCTGGCCACAGATGAATCTCAATAGAGATTCAATAGAGGGATAATGTTGCATGGTGTTGCGGTAGTGCAGGGGTTCCCAAATTGGGGTACTGTATATACAGTATATATATATATATATATATATATATATTCAATGTAATTTTATGAATATTGCTAGCAACAACAGATTTTGGATAAGGGATAAGGGAAAGGCAGAAAAAGTTTAGAGGGTGCAATACAATACAATTTAAGGGCTGCCTTGCTTCTAGTTCTTAGGAAACCTTGCACTATTTCATTTTTTAATGTATTATTATTATTTCTTACATTGTTAGCCAGAAAATCTGTTATTACCTACAACCGGGAAGAACTATTGGATAGCAGAGTGACGTCAACTTACCAGCACTATGACCAGGAATACGACTTTCCCGAAGCGTATCCTTTGTCTGTACCACCCAGGGCATTTGAACTGATTCCAGAGGCTGACCCAAAACAACAATGCCGGTGAAGAGGTAGACGGAGCGTTCTTCTGGTCAGACTTCGGAGGCAAGCACACCACCCACCGCTTCTGAGTGTATTACTCACTGAGTGTCCAGTCTCAAGATAACAAGGTAGACAAAATTAGGGCAAGGGTTGCTTTCCAGAGAGACATCAGGGATTGTAACATACTCTGTTTCACGGAAACATGGCTCTCTCGGATATGCTGTCAGAGTACAGCCACCTGCATTCTTTGTGCGTCACCTGACCTAGAATTCCTCACATTCAAATGTCGACTGTATTTTCTCTCAAGGGAATTCTCCTCGGTTATTGTCATATCCCCCTCAAGCCGATACCATGATGGCCCTCAAGGAACTTCACTGGACTTTATGCAACTGGAAACCATATATCCTGAGGCTGCATTTACTGTAGCTGGGGAGTTTAACAAAGCAAATTTGAGAACAAGGCTACCTAAATTCTAACTACCGGCGCTACCAGGCAGGAGGCCGGGAGTATGGGAGTGGGATCCATGGGCCGCTCCTCTGTGTCATACAGCCGGGACAGTGCGTCTGCCTTCACGTTCTGGGAACCTGGTCTGTAAGAAAGGGTGAAAACAAAACAGGTGAAAAACATGGCCCACCTTGCCTGTCGAGGGTTCAGTCTCCTGATGTTCCACCGCAATCTCTACTCCAGATTGTGGTGGTCAGTCCAGATGAGAAAAGGGTGTTTAGCCCCCTCAAGCCAATGCCTCCATGCCTTCAAGGCCTTGACAACAGCCAACAGCTCCCGCTCCCCCACGTCATAGTTTTGCTCCGCCAGGCTGAGTTTCCTCGAGAAGAAGGCACAGGGGCCAAGCTTCAGTGGCATACCCGAGCGCTGAGAGAGCATGGCTCCTATCCCAGCCTCGGACGCATCCACCTCCACTATGAATGCCAAAGAGGGATCCGGATGGGCCAGCACAGGAACCGAAGTAAACAGAGCCCTCAGGTGACCAAAAGCCCTGTCCACAGCCGACCACTGCAAACAGACCAGTCCCCCCTTCAGCAGTGAGGTAATGGGTGCCACCTGACCAAAACCCCGGATAAACCTCCGGTAGTAATTGGCAAACCCTAGAAACCACTGCACCTCCTTTACCGTGTTGGGAGTCGGCCAATTACGCACGGCTGTAATGCGGTCACTCTCCATCTCCACCCCTGAGGTGGAAATGCGGTACCCTAGGAAGGAGACGGACTGTTGGAAGAACAGGCATTTCTCAGCCTTGACGTACAGGTCATGCTCCAACAGTCTACCCAGCGTACCAGGGACACATGCTCGGCGCGTGTAGCGGAGTATATCAGAATGTCATCAATATACACCACCTGCCCATGCAGGTCCCTGAAAATCTTGTCTACAAAGGATTGGAAGACTGATAGAGCATTCATCAACCCGTACGGCATGACGAGGTACTCATAATGCCCTGAGGTCGTACTGAACGCCGTCTTCCATTCGTCTCCATCCAGGATACGCACCAGGTTGTAAGCGCTCCTGAGATCTAGTTTGGTGAAGAAGCATCGACTCAATCGCAGTGCCGTTAAGAGGTAGCAGGTAACTGTTTTGATTATTTTTGATTTGACCTTTATTTAAGTCAGTTAAGAACTTATTTTCAATGACACCCTAGGAACAGTGGGTTAACTGCCTGTTCAGGGGCAGAACGACAGATTTGTACTTTGTCAGCTCGGGTATTCGAACTTGCAACCTTTCGGTTACTGGTCCAACACTCTAACCACTAGGCTATCCTGCCACCCCAACTGTACCTCACAGTGATCTGATTTAGGCCTCAATAGTCAATACACAAAATACACAAAAAAGAAACTCGAGGAGGCGGGTGAAGTGGAGGACCGAATGAACCCCTGATGCAGGGATCCTGAGACATATGTTTCCATAGCCACCGTCTCCGCCTGTGACGGGATACACGTGACTCCTGAGAAGTGCGGCGTCTACCAGGAGATTTATTGCACAATCCCCCCGTCGAAGGGGTGGTAATTGAGAGCCAAATCGGCATATTCGGGGGGGGGGGGTGCACACGGTGGAGACCTGGTCTGGACTTTCCACCATAGTAGCACCAACGGAAACCCCTAAACACCTCCCCGAGCACTCTCGCGACCACCCTGTGAGAGCCCTCCATTGCCATGAAACAGTGGGGTCATGACAAGCTAACCAGGGTAGGCCTAGCACCATGGAAAACGCAGGAGAGTCAATGAGGAAAAGACTGATTCTCTCCATGTGACCCTCCTGCGTCACCATGCCCAGAAGAGCAGTGGCCTCCCTAATCAACCCTGACCCTAATGGTCTATAAAATTCCCAGCCGCGCCTGAATCGACGAGCACCTTATGCTGGGAATGCGGGGAAAAGTAACAAACAAAAACATTTGTGCAACAGAGGGCTCTGGGTGAGAATGGTGCCTTCTCACCTGGGGTGACGCCAGAGAGCCCTGCCTGCTGCCTCAACCCCCAGAGGAACCAACCCGACACCGACCGGCAGTGTGACCTCTGCGGCCACGGATGGTGCACGTGGCGGTACCTCCTCCGGTCTCCCAGCTCCATGGACATCAGAGCGGTATTGCTTTTGGGATGGAACTGACAGACCCCCGTCTGGACGTCCGCGGGTGGCCAGCAGGTTATCCTGCCGAATGGACAGGTCCCCTAGCTGGTCGAAGGTGAGGGTGGTGTCCCTGCAGGCCAGCTCCCGACGGACGTCCTCGCGCAAACTGCAGCGATAGTGGTCAATCAGGGCCCTGTCGTTCCATCCCGCGGCAAGGGTCCTAAAGTCCAAAGCGAACTCCTGGAACTCCTATCCTCGTCCCCTGCCTCAGATGAAAGAGACGTTCACCCGCCACTCCACCCTTGGGCGGGTGGTGAAATCCTCGAAATGGTCCAAAGTCGTATCTCCTTCTCCCCACACGGCGTTGGCCCACTCCAGGGCTTTCCCCGAGAGGCGTGAGAAGAGGATGGACACCTTCTCACGGCCTGAAGGAGCTGGGTGGATGGTTGCCAGATAAAGGTCCAGCTGTAACAGGAAATCCTGGCAGCGTGCAGCCGTCCCGTCGTATTCCCTGGGAAGTGCGAGACGAATCCCACTGGACCCGGGTGTGGAGAGGGTGAGTATTGTAGACCCCAGTGGTGCTGGGGAGGGCGCTGGAGGGACTCTCTGTCTCCAGGCACTGCTAGGCAGTGAATAATCGCCGTGTGCTCCCGGACGCGCTCCTCGACCCCTATACCAGTGGCACCTGCTCCTGCTGACTCCATCTTCTGGGTGTGTAATTTTGTCAAGATGTGGGTGTAGCTGGTGCATTGGAAGTCGCAGGAGCACACTGCGCAGGAGAGCAGAGATGAGTGGACAAGGCACTTTACTGAGGAAATATATGAATAGAACGCAACCGCGTTACAAAACAAATGCCCTCAGAAACAAGTGAGGCAGCACTAAGTACAAAAATAACAAAGTACAGGCTGTCAAAAAGCACGGGTCTAAAATTTAACCAGCCGGAAGAGTGCCAACCTGACAATAAACAATTACACACACAGACATGGGGGGAACAGGTGTGTGGAAAAACAAGACAAAACAAATGGAAATGAAAGGTGGATCGGTGATGGCTAGAAGACCGGTGACGTCGACCGCCGAACGCCTCCCGAACAAGGAGAGGAACTGACTTCGGCGGAAGTCGTGACACCATCAGACTGTTAAACAGCCATCACTAACACAGAGAGGCTGCTGACTACATACAGACTTGAAATCATTGGCCACTTGAATAAATGGAACACTAGTCACTTTAATATGCCACTTTAAGAATGTTTACATATCTTGCATTAGTCATCTCATATGTATGTACTGTGTTTAATACCATCTATTGCATCTTGCCTATGCCGCTCTGTCATTGCTCATCCATATATTTACATTTATATATAATCTTATTCTATTCCTTTACTTAGATTTGTGTGTATTAGGTAGTTATTGGGGAAGTGTTAGATTACATGTTAGATATTGCTGCACTGTCGGAACTAGAAGCACAAGCATTTCGCTACACTCGCAATAACATCTGCAAACCATGTGTATGTGACCAATAAAAATGGATTTGATTTAATTACAATATTACCACATTTTTATTTATTTGTAAAGCCCTTCTTACATCAACTGATATCTCAAAGTGCTGTACAGAAATCCAGACTAAAACCCCAAACAGCAAGCAATGCAGGTGTAGAAGCACGATGGCTAGGAGAAACTCCCTAGAAAGGCCAGAACCTACAAAGAAACCTAGAGAGGAACCTGGCATTGAGGGGTGGCCAGTCCTCTTCTGGCTGTGCTGGGTGGAGATTATAACAGAACATGGCTAAGATGTTCAAATGTTCATAGATGACCAACAGGGTCAAATAATAATAATCACAGTGGTTGTTTAGTGTGCAACAGGTCAGCACCTCAGGAGGAAATGTTTGCTTTTCATAGCCGATCATTCAGAGTATCTCTACCACTCCTGCTGTCTCTAGAGAGTTGAAAACAGCAGGTCTGGGACAGGTAGCACGTCCGGGGAACAGGTCAGGGTTCCATAGCCGCAGGCAGAACAGTTGAAACTGGAGCAGCAGCACGGCCAGGTGGACTGGGGACAGCAAGGAGTCATCAAGCGAGGTAGTCCTGGGGCAGGGTCCTAGGGCTCAGGTCCTCCGAGAGAGAGAGAGAAAAAGAAAGAGAGAGAGAATTAGAGAGAGCACACTTAAATTCACACAGGACCCCAGAAAAGACAGGAGAAATACTCCAGATATAACAGACTGACTCTAGCCCCCAGACACATAAACTACTGCAGCATAAATACTGGAGGCTGAGACAGGAGAAATACTCCAGATATAACAGACTGACTCTAGCCCCCAGACACATAAACTACTGCAGCATAAATACTGGAGGCTGAGACAGGAGAAATACTCCAGATATAACAGACTGACTCTAGCCCCCAGACACATAAACTACTGCAGCATAAATACTGGAGGCTGAGAAAGGAGAAATACTCCAGATATAACAGACTGACTCTAGCCCCCAGACACATAAACTACTGCAGCATAAATACTGGAGGCTGGGACAGGAGAAATACTCCAGATATAACAGACTGACTCTAGCCCCCAGACACATAAACTACTGCAGCATAAATACTGGAGGCTGAGACAGGAGAAATACTCCAGATATAACAGACTGACTCTAGCCCCCAGACACATAAACTACTGCAGCATAAATACTGGAGGCTGGGACAGGAGAAATACTCCAGATATAACAGACTGACTCTAGCCCCCAGACACATAAACTACTGCAGCATAAATACTGGAGGCTGGGACAGGAGAAATACTCCAGATATAACAGACTGACTCTAGCCCCCAGACACATAAACTACTGCAGCATAAATACTGGAGGCTGAGACAGGAGAAATACTCCAGATATAACAGACTGACTCTAGCCCCCAGACACATAAACTACTGCAGCATAAATACTGGAGGCTGAGACAGGAGAAATACTCCAGATATAACAGACTGACCATGGCACACCGACACATAAACTACTGCAGCATAAACACTGGAGGCTGAGACATTATTCAACAACAATTTATGTTCTTAACCCATAGTGGCCAATATAGTCCTGGGAGGCTCACAGGGAGAATGGTATCCACAGTACTCCATCATTGATCAATTTCTTTAACTCAATTCTTGTATTGCCCAAAAATGTTGTTTTGAACATAATACACTGCAATTTAAGCTTAAAAACAGCTAATATTTATCTCTGATGAATCAGAAACTATCATGAAGTTCTAAAGAATAACCTTTCTCTCTTTCTATCATATACCACCAGGCACCCGTCCGCCTTCCCTCTCCTCCTCCCCCCCCCCCCCCCCATCCTCCCTAATTATGTCAGTTTTCATATCTCTGCAGCTGGCTATACGTGTGTGTGTGTGTGTAAGAATGCGCATGTAGCTATATATTGGTCCTTCAGTTCTGTTCAATTGTTTTCGTGGCTTTGATTTCTGAAATTGTAATGGAAAAGGAATTGGAGACGGCTTAGAAACAACCTCTAATGTAGCAAACTGCTCTAGAACTCTAGGAAGGTTTAGATACTCCCAATGGGACGTGGACACGCGCACACGTATACACATACACACGCACACACTGCGCCAATCTTTCTTTGGCTCTGGGTAAGGATAAAGTATGTGAGGTGTGTTAGAAGGTGAGCGATCGTTTATCGGAAGCACAAGCTGCTCTCCTCTCTCTCTCCTGTTCACTCACTTTTTCACAGACTTTTTCTCAGAATCCAGTCTTTCAGTGTGGGACTGCAAGGCCTGCATGGTAGGATCCAGTTGGACTCTACTGTGGGGAACTGAGCAGACGGGATTTTGTTGAGTTCATCAACACCTTATGCATTTCTCAAATGTTTTCTGTCTTTCTGTTCATCCTTGTCATCTCCCTCTCTTTACCCCTGAACATAAGGGCCCTAAACTAACCCTAAACCTAGCTACATGTCCACACCCTGGCTCAACCTTAACACTAGCCATAACCCTAACCCTAAACCACATAACTCTGGGGGAGAGAGATGGGAGGTGGAGATGGAGAGAGGGATGGAAGGGGTAAAGGGAGGGATGATTTTGTTTTCATGCAGACTATTTGAGTGGTAATCTCTTCCTCAGAGTGGTGAGGGGGAGAGGGGTACAGTAGGTAAGAGGTGAGAGGGAACAGTAGGTGAGAGGTGAGGGGTACAGTAGGTGAGAGGTGAGGGGTACAGTAGGTGAGAGGTAACAGTAGGTGAGGGGTAACAGTAGGTGAGAGGTGAGGGGTAACAGTAGGTGAGAGGTGAGGGGTAACAGTAGGTGAGAGGTGAGGGGTAACAGTAGGTGAGAGGTGAGAGGGAACAGTAGGTGAGGGGTACAGTAGGTGAGAGGTGAGGGGTTACAGTAGGTGAGAGGTGAGGGGTTACAGTAGGTGAGAGGGAACAGCAGTAGGTGAGAGGTGAGAGGGAACAGTAGGTGAGAGGTGAGGGGTTACAGTAGCTGAGAGGTGAGGGGTTACAGTAGGTGAGAGGTGAGGGTTACAGTAGCTGAGAGGTGAGGGGTTACAGTAGGTGAGAGGTGAGGGGTAACAGTAGGTGAGAGGTGAGGGGTAACAGTAGGTGAGAGGTGAGGGGTTACAGTAGCTGAGAGGTGAGGGGTTACAGTAGGTGAGAGGTGAGGGTTACAGTAGCTGAGAGGTGAGGGGTTACAGTAGGTGAGAGGTGAGGGGTAACAGTAGGTGAGAGGTGAGGGGTAACAGTAGGTGAGAGGTGAGGGGTAACAGTAGCTGAGAGGTGAGGGGTTAAAGTAGCTGAGAGGTGAGGGGTTACAGTAGGTGAGAGGTGAGAGGTTACAGTAGGTGAGAGGTGAGGGGTTACAGTAGGTGAGAGGTGAGAGGGAACAGTAGGTGAGAGGTGAGGGGTTACAGTAGCTGAGAGGTGAGGGGTTACAGTAGCTGAGAGGTGAGGGGTACAGTAGGTGAGAGGTGAGAGGTTACAGTAGGTGAGAGGTGAGGGGTTACAGTAGCTGAGAGGTGAGGGGTACAGTAGGTGAGAGGTGAGGGGTTACAGTAGGTGAGAGGTGAGGGGTAACAGTAGGTGAGAGGTGAGGGGTAACAGTAGGTGAGAGGTGAGGGGTAACAGTAGGTGAGAGGTGAGGGGTAACAGTAGGTGAGAGGTGAGGGGTAACAGTAGCTGAGAGGTGAGGGGTTACAGTAGCTGAGAGGTGAGGGGTTACAGTAGGTGAGAGGTGAGAGGTGAGAGGTTACAGTAGGTGAGAGGTGAGGGGTTACAGTAGGTGAGAGGTGAGAGGGAACAGTAGGTGAGAGGTGAGGGGTTACAGTAGCTGAGAGGTGAGGGGTTACAGTAGCTGAGAGGTGAGGGGTACAGTAGGTGAGAGGTGAGGGGTACAGTAGGTGAGAGGTGAGGGGTTACAGTAGCTGAGAGGTGAGGGGTACAGTAGGTGAGAGGTGAGAGGTTACAGTAGGTGAGAGGTGAGGGGTTACAGTAGCTGAGAGGTGAGGGGTACAGTAGGTGAGAGGTGAGGGGTTACAGTAGCTGAGAGGTGAGGGGTACAGTAGGTGAGAGGTGAGGGGTACAGTAGGTGAGGGGTGCATTAGGTGAGAGGTAACAGTAGGTGAGAGGTAAGGGGCAACAGTAGGTGAGGGGCAACAGTAGGTGAGAGGTGAGGGGTAACAGTAGGTGAGGGGCAACAGTAGGTAAGGGGCAACAGTAGGTGAGAGGAGAGGGGTAACAGTAGGTGAGGGGTGAGGGTTACAGGCATGTTGGGGCCTATGTACCCTATATGTCTAGTTATTACCCTACACTCAGCCCCACCCCTGAAACAATAGTGGACATTTCCATAGTCCCACCCCTGAAGGGATAGATGATTTATAGACAATCACCATCCTGTCCTCCTAGAAAGTACACAGAGAAGATGGAATGGGTGAGGGAGGTTGGAGATGAGAGGTGGAGGTGTGGAGGTAATATTACACTCCACATGGACTCCATCCATCACCAATAGCTGGGGTAGCTAGTGAGAGAGAGAGAGAGCGAGAGAGAGAGAGAGAGAGAGTAATATCCGTTGAAGTGCAATCTGAGCGTTTCATTCAGAAACTGACATTCCACGATGACCTCATCAGCTTTAGCCTGCAAGACCCTCTGATAGGTAGTGTGTGAGAGAGAGAGACAGAAAGGGAGGTAGAGAAATGGGGGAATTTTGAACCAAGAAAACCCGTTCAGTGGGATCAGTCAGGAAAGGGGGACTACTGTATGTGCATCAGACCCCTCAGACACACACATGCATGCTTGCAAGCACACACATACTATACATTCACACACACAGAGAGAGACGGAAAGAGAGATAGCGAGTGAGAGAGAGAGAGGGGGGGTGATTTTGCACATTTAAGGGGTTGTGATGTGCAAACAGAGTGTGTGAGTGTGAGGGACTGGGGAGGGGATGGAGGGATCATCATAAAGGAGAAGAAGGGATGGAGAATTGTCATAAAGTAGTGTTCATCTCATCCTGCGGGGAAGTTGATCTTCCGCTGTAGTCTCCTAATCCTTAATCTAGACACAAACATGCATGCTGAGAGAGAGAGAGAGAGAGAGAGAGAGAGAGAGAGAGAGACAGAGATACAGACAGAGAGATTCCAAGAACACAAGATGAGATGTTACTATCCTTTGTGCAAGCACTTCCAAGAGTTAATGAACAGTGAGCCTGGTGAAATTTGGGGTGCGCATCGTCAGTAGTGTACCTTTGGTTTCTAGGGTGTTTCGGCCTTTCACACTATACACCCTCCCCAAAGGCGGCCAGCGACAGGGTGATCAATCCTACGCTTGCGTCCCATTCCCAATTAGTCATAGGAGTTGCCCTGTTGTTGATAGCCAACATCCCATGGGACTATGCATGGCAGGGGCGTCCTCCTCCCTGAGTCAAGCATTGTTGACTGCATACCTCCTGGCCCTCTCACTTCGGGGCCCAGCTGGGGTCTTTCCTCTTCATCGAGAGCCACTGACTGCTGCCTTCTGCCGCCTCCGATACAGCTTTGATTGCCGAACGCTGGCTCTGGCCCTTAATTCCCAGGTCTTTAAGCAGTCTGGTTGTAGATGTTGCCACAAAACCTCTGCAGCCCACCTCCACTGGTCGGACTTCTGTGTTCCAGCCATGATGCCGTGCTTCGGCAGCTAGATCGGCATAGCGCAGATGTTTTCGCTTATAAGCCTCATCTACTGAGTCCTCCCAGGGTACTGTGAGCTCAATGATGAAGACCTTCTTGAGCGAACGGGACCAGAGCACCATGTCAGGTCTTAGGGTGGTGGTTGCGATCTCCGGAGGAAACACAAGTTGCCGGCCAATGTCAGCTAGCATTTTCCAGTCGCGGGCCAAGCGCAGCTGGTCTCGCTCTAATGGTGTAGAGCCGCTCTTCGGTGGTTTAGCCCCTTCGTGGACAAAGTTTGTCCGTAAGGGGTGTGATGCTGCTGGGGGTGGTAGGGAGTTGGTGGCAGCTCGCTTGTCCTCCAGGGTGGACGCAAGGTTTTTAAAGACTTGGTTGTGACGCCAAGTGTAGCGTCCTTGGGTGAGGCTTGTTTTACACCCTGTGAGAATGTGCCTGAGGTTGGCTGGCATGGAACAGAGGGCACAGTCCGGATCTTCACCATACCATTGGTGAAGATTAACTGGTGTTGGAAGGACGTCATATGTTGCTCTGATGGAAAAGTTCAACTGCCTCGCTTCCATGGCCCACAGATCCTTCCAGCTGATCTTCCTCTTCTCCACACTGTCCCATCGAGTCCACTGTCCCTGTTTGGAAAGAGAGACTGCCTTGGCCCACCTTGCAGACAGTCAGTCAGTCAGTCAGTGATGGGCAACTGGTGGCCCGTTGTGTCAAATATTTATGGATGTGGGGGAACATTTAAGGGAGACTGACTACCCTAATGATCCTTGACTTTGGCGATGTCATTAACAAAATAGCCTCCCACACTCTACTCAGCAAACTGGATGTGGGGTGGCAGGGTAGCCTAGTGGTTAGAGCATTGGACTAGTAACCGAAAGGTTGCAAAATCTAATCCCTGAACTAACAAGGTACAAATCTGTCATTCTGCCCCTGAACAAGGCAGTTAACCCACTGTTCCTAAGCCATCATTGTAAATAAGAATTTGTTCTTAACTGACTTGCCTAGTTAAATAAAGGTTCAAAGAAAATGTAGTCCTATCACAGTGCCATCTGTTTTGTCACCAAAGCCCCATCTACTACCCATCACTGTGACCTGTATGCTCTCGTTGGCTGGCCCTCACTACATTTTTGTTGCCAAACCCACTGGCTCCAACTTGCACATCATCATCTGCACATCTATCACTCCAGTATTAATGATGAATTGTAATTATTTCTCCTCTATGACCTATTTATTGCCTTACCTCCCTACTCTTCTACATTTGCGCACACTGTACATAGATTTTTCTATTGTGTTATTGACTGTATGTTTGTTTATGTGTAACTCTGTGTTGTGGTTTTTGTTGCACTGCTTTGCTTTATCTTGGCCAGGTCACAGTTGTAAATGAGAACCTGTTCTCAACTGGCCTACCTGGTTAAATCAAGGTGAAATATATATATTTTTAAACACCCTATTAAGACACACACGACTACACACTGTGGCGGCTGAGCGTGAGGGAGTGGTGAAGGCTGTCCCTCTCTTTTCCTGTTTGGTTCTTCCTGCTTCCTGTGTTCTAGGAAATACCACTTGACTGTTTTACGTTTTACAGGTTTATATTTCTAATGAAATATGGCTCTAATATAAATACATGTAATAATTGATGTTTGATTGTCCTTAAAATCCACAGACACACACACACAGACACACACACACAGACACACACACACACACACACACACACACACACACACACACACACACACACACACACACACACACACACACACACACACACACACACACACACACACACACACACACACACACACACACACACACACACACACACACACAAACAAACACACTTGCAGTCATTATTCATAAAGTGTTATGTGGGAGGATATGAATGCTGGTCTGACTGTCTGCCCAGATGTATTTCTGGGTGCATCGTTCACCAGACTCTGGGTCCAACACACTAATTCACCAATACAGTGTTTCCCAAACCTCTCCTGGTATGGGGGACCACAGTGTAGTGTAGTGTCAGTGAAGGGCTGGCACAAAAAAATTACTGATTACTGCACTGTTGGGTTTGATTACTGAATTATTGGGTTTGATTACTGATAACTGATAACTGCATTGATGGGTTTGATTATTGATGGCTGATAACTGCATTGTTGGGTTTGATTACTGATAACTGATAACTGCATTGTTGGGTTTGATTATTGATAACTGATAACTGCATTGTTGGGTTTGATTACTGATAACTGATAACTGCATTGTTGGGTTCGATTATTGATAAGTGATAACTGCATTGTTGGGTTTGATTACTGATAACTGATAACTGCATTGTTGGGTTTGATTACTGATAACTGATAACTGCATTGTTGGGTTTGACTACTGATAACTGAATTGTTGGGTTTGATTACTGATAACTGATAACTGCATTGATGGGTTTGATTACTGATAACTGATAACTGCATTGATGGGTTCGATTATTGATAAGTGATAACTGCATTGTTGGGTTTGATTACTGATTACTCCATTATTGGGTTTGATAACTGATAACTGATAACTGATAACTGCATTGATGGGTTTGATTATTGATGGCTGCATTGTTGGGTTTGATTACTGATAACTGATAACTGCATTGATGGGTTTGATTACTGATAACTGATAACTGCATTGATGGGTTCGATTATTGATAAGTGATAACTGCATTGTTGGGTTTGATTACTATTTACTCCATTATTGGGTTTGATAACTGATAACTGATAACTGATAACTGCATTGATGGGTTTGATTATTGATGGCTGCATTGTTGGGTTTGATTATTGATGGCTGCATTGTTGGGTTTAGAGCTTGCAAGAAAGGCATTTCACTGTACTTGGGCACGTGACATTAAAACTTGAAACTTTAAAGAGGGAGTCACTAGACTAGCTGGGGTTGGGAGTGAGAGCGGAGACACACACATGCACACAAATTCACATGCTGTAAACATTTAAACACAACCACACATTTTGCAGTCATTACCAGTGAGGGGACATCAGTGTGTGTATCTGCCAGGACTGTGATTCCCACAAACATCCCAACAAACCAAACCCTGGCTGGAGCTCCTCAGAACCATTCACAGCCCTGAAGACCACTGACTCTGGTTGGGCTTCTTCCAAACACACAACTCAACAACAACAAGTCCATTTGGCTGGCTTAAAGAGACCGCGTTCAATCATAGTTCTATAAGCTCTCTCTCACACACACACACACACACACACACACACACACACACACACACACACACACGCTCATGCACATACACACACACACACAGTGAAATGCTGGAGCCATTATAATAAATGCGGAAGTAATTTATATTACCTATAATGTTGCAATTTGTGACACAGAACAATTTCTCAGAGAGAGAGAGAGAGAGAGATCTCCCATTAAAGGGATAGTGCGAGATTTCGAGATTTAGGTCATTTTCCTACTTACACAGAGCTAGATGAACTCATGGATACCATCTTATGTCTCTGCATTTTTATGTCTTTAGGTAAGTAGAAAAAGTATCTACATCTCAAAATGTTGCAGAATCCCTTTAAGGAATGAGACTGTGGTGTGTGAATGAATGAAGTTGCTGAAAGTTGTTCCCAAGAACTGATACAAGGGCAGATGTTATTTCATCCCTTCCAATAACCTTATAACTAATAACATTTTGATTGGGGTTTGAGTAATCTGATTTAGGATCTGTGTTGAAGGCATCCCTGAGGTTGGGAGTTGTGACTTTTTCTGGTTCAAACCCAAAGAGTTGTCAGAGACACCCTCTAGTGGCTGGTATAAACATGACACTTTCATCTGTTATGTTCACTGAGACATTCATGAAACGCCACTGTCTATCCTTCTAGCCATGTCCTGTTGTATGCCTATGGAGGTAAATATTCTCTGTAGGTGAATATAAAGCTTGTTTACTGATATGGAGGATGTGCATTGGTGTTCTGGTAAAGGTTCCGGCATATGGGCACCGAGTGCATTTGTCTAAACGTTCCATTAGGGGTTATGTGAAACCAACACCTCATCACCTCTATCTGAGAGCTGCACTTACTGCTGCTACTGCAGGTCAACCTGGTGGTACACACATGCACACACATACCAAGTACACAACACATTACAGAGGAGACACCAAGTCGCTCCCGGGCAGATAACCACACTCACATGACTGTTTCACTCTTAGTGCTACTGATGGCCCATGGGAATCTACAGCCATGGACAATAGAGTGATATGCAGGCTTCTATAAACAATAGGTTCGCATACAGGTTAAATATAGCAGGATAGGAAGTAGGAGGAGAGGAAGTAAGGTGACAAATAAAACCCAGCGTCCCATGTCTTGGCTCAGAGAGCAGAGAGTTGTGCCAGCTGACTGGAGGGAGACATCCTCTTCCTCGCTCTGTGTGTATATGCATGTGTGTCTATAGAAAGAGAAGTTACTGGCGACATCCTCTTTTCTCCCTTCCTCGACAGCAGACAGCTTCTTCCTCTTGATGTTGTTTTATTCCTGTAAATGTCTGTATAATGTCTCTGGGGTCTGTTCAGTGTCCATCCTACATACAGAGCTCTGGAAAGATGCCTCAAGATATTCCACATCATAAGTAGAGAGAGATACTAGGATTCTCTCTCTCTCTCTCTTTCTCTCTATCTCTCTGAGCTGCTGGACAATCTATTCACCACTATCATTCAAGACTCCGGAGCTGAGGGCCTTTCACACAGCCAGCAAAAAGGCTCTGTGCGTTAAAAGTGGCTCAGAAATACCATCTGCATTAGCTGAGGGCAACAAGGTGTGCTTTTAATGGTGGAATCATTGGGCCAATAAAGGTATTTTTTAAAAATCAAGATGCACCCATGCACAGGCGCACAAACACACAGGCACAGACATGGTTCTCAGGTATGTGGGCTAAAGCAAGAGGCTCAGGGAATGATTGGATGGCTTTAAACGTCTTTGAAATCTGGGTGTGGCTACCTTAAAGTCTACTTAACATAATTTAAATAATCACTCCAAATTTTGGCAAGTAGTGAAAAGTTTGGAGTGCAAAAAAGATACACAGCTTCCCAAACAATTGTTGGTCGACACACAGATTGTAACTGAGAGAACTTCCATTCTGAATGGAATTTACCTGACACCCCTGTGAACTCCTTCGCCACGAACTCCTTTTCATCCTTCTCTGTTTCAGAAGTGCATAAAGCCCTGAAATAAATTGATAGAAATCCCCTGGCCCTGATAAACTAGACCCCAGCCTCCTACACCTAGCTGCAGACATCATTGCTCCCCCTTAACATGTATTTTTAACCTCACGCTTGACGTTATGGAAATCTGCTTTTGTACTGCCTCTCCTGAAAGGTGGAGATCTTTCGCTACTTGACAACTATCGACCCATATCAAGATTGTCTGTACTGTCAAAGGTACTGCAGTCCTTTAGTTAGTAGGCAGCTGAAGGCCTACTCCCAAGAAAACATCTTAAATGGAATTTAATCAGGTTTTAGGTCTGGCCACAGCACTGTTTCAGCAACATTGAAGGTTTTAAATGACATTTGCTGCGCTCTTGATCAGTAGTTACATTGTGTGTCTGTCTTTATTGATTTGTCGAAGGCATTTGACACCGTGGACCATGCTGTGTTAGTGCAAAGGTTAAAATGTTGTGGGATTACTGGTCATGCTCTAAATTGGTTTATAAATTACTTATCAAATCGTACACAATGTGTAATGGCGGATGGTTGTAAATCAGAGTCCAGAGTTGTGCTGGGGTGTTCCGCAATGTTCTATTTTGGGCCCACAGTTGTTCATTTTGTATGTCAAAAACATTGGGGATCATATTGAAACAGCGGATGTAAATTTCTATGCAGATGATACTGATACTGTTCTTTATTCAAGTGGTAGTAGATTATTTTTAGCTTTTGAAAATGCCCAAAGAGCATTTAACATTATACAACAGAATCTGTATGATTTGAAGGCGGTTCTGAATTCTGGAAAAACAAAATGCATGGTATTTTCAAATGCCAGGCATGTTACTAATCATGTCATTGCTACATTGGATAGACATACTATAGAGCAAGTCAAAGTGTAAAACTATTTGGGAGAGTGGTTGGATGACAAGCTGAGCTTCACTTTTCATGTGGACAACTTGATAAGGGAGCTCAAGCTGAGAATAGGTTTTTATTACCGGCATAAGGCTTGTTTTCCTCTGGAAGCCAGGAAGGAGCTGGCGGCTTTAGATTTTAGTGATGTTATATACGGTGCCTTGCAAAAGTATTCATCTCCTTGGCATTTTTCCTATTTTGTTCCTAGTTTTTTACAACCTGCAATTTAAATGGATTTTAATTTGGATTTCATGTAATGGACATAAACAAAATGGTCCAAATTGGTGAAGTGAAATGAAAAAAAGAACAGAAAAGTGGTACGTGCATATTTTTATTTTTTTATTTCACCTTTATTTAACCAGGTAGGCAAGTTGAGAACAAGTTCTCATTTACAATTGCGACCTGGCCAAGATAAAGCATAGCAGTTCGACAGATACAACGACACAGAGTTACACATGGAGTAAAACAAACATACAGTCAATAATACAGTATAAACTTGTCTATATACGATGTGAGCAAATGAGGTGAGATAAGGGAGGTAAAGGCAAAAAAAGGCCATGGTGGCAAAGTAAATACAATATAGCAAGTAAAACACTGGAATGGTAGATTTGTAGTGGAAGAATGTGCAAAGTAGAGATAGAAATAATGGGGTGCAAAGGAGCAAAATAAATAAATAAATTAAATACAGTAGGGAAAGAGGTAGTTGTTTGGGCTAAATTATAGGTGGGCTATGTACAGGTGCAGTAATCTGTGAGCTGCTCTGACAGTTGGTGCTTAAAGCTAGTGAGGGAGATAAGTGTTTCCAGTTTCAGAGATTTTTGTAGTTCGTTCCAGTCATTGGCAGCAGAGAACTGGAAGGAGAGGCGGCCAAAGAAAGAATTGGTTTTGGGGGTGACTAGAGAGATATACCTGCTGGAGCGTGTGCTACAGGTGGGAGATGCTATGGTGACCAGCGAGCTGAGATAAGGGGGGAGTTTACCTAGCAGGGTCTTGTAGATGACATGGAGCCAGTGGGTTTGGCGACGAGTATGAAGCGAGGGCAAGCCAACGAGAGCGTACAGGTCGCAATGGTGGGTATTCACCCCCCTTTGCTATGAAGCCCATAAATAAGATCTGGTGCAACCAATTACCTTCAGAAGTCACATAATTAGTTAAATAAAGTCCACCTGTGTGCAATCTAAGTGTCACATGATCTGTCACATGATCTCAGTATATATACACCTGTTCTGAAAGGCTACAGAGTCTGCAACACCACTAAGCAAGGGGCACCACCAAGCAAGCGGCACTATGAAGACCAAGGAGCGTTCCAAACAGGTCAGGGACAAAGTTGTGGAGAAGTACAGATCAGGGTTGGGTTATAAAAAAAATTGAACATCCCACGGAGCACCATTAAATCCATTATAAAAAAATGTAAAGAATATGGCACCACAACAAACCTGCCAAGAGAGGGCATTAATCAGAGAGGCATCAAAGAGACCAAAGATAACCCTGAAGGAGCTGCAAAGCTCCACAGCAGAGATTGGAGTATCTCTCCATAGGACCACTTTAAGCCATACACTCCACAGAGCTGGGCTTTACAGAGGAATGGACAGAAAAAAGTAATTGCTTAAAGAAAAACATAAGAAAACATGTTTGGTGTTCGCCAAATGACATGTGGGAATCCTTAAACATATGGAAGAAGGTACTCTGGTCAGATGAGGTTAAAATTGAGCTTTTTGGCCATCAAGGAAAACGCTATGTCTGGCGCAAACCCAACACCTCTCATTACCCGAGAACACCATCCCCACAGTGAAGCATGGTGTTGGCAGCATCATGCTGTGGGAATGTTTTTCATCGGCAGGGACTGGGAAAGTGGTCAGAGTTGGAGGAATGATGGATAGCGCTAAATACAGAGAAATTCATGAGAGATACCTGTTTCAGTCTTCCAGAGATTTGAGACTGGGACAGAGGTTCACCTTCCAGCAGGACAATGACCCTAAGCATACTGCTAAAGCAACACTCGAGTGGTTTAAGGGGAAACACTTAAATGTCTTGGAATGGCCTAGTCAAAGCCCAGACCTCAATCCAACTGAGAATCTGTGATATGACTTAAAGATTACTGTACACCAGCGGAACCCATCCAACTTGAAGGAGTTGGAGAAGTTTTGCCTTGAAGAATGGGAAAAAAATCCCAGTGGTTAGATGTGCCAAGTTTATAGAGACATACTCCAAGAGACTCCCAGCTGTAATTGCTGCAAAAGGTGGCTCTACAAAGTATTGACTTTGGGGGGTGAAACGCTATGCACGCTCAAGTGTTCTGGTTTTTTGTCTTATTTCTTGTTTGTTTCACAAGAAAAATCTTCAAAGTGGTAAGCATGTTGTGTAAATAAAATGATACAAACCCCCCAAAAAATACATTTTAATTCCAGGTTGTAAGACAATAAAATAGGAAAAATGCCAAGGGGGTGAATACTTTCACAAGCCACTGTATATGCAGGCCTCAACCAGTACCCTGAGAGCACTTGATTCAGTATATCATGCAACCCTCAGGTTCATTACCAATCAAAAACGTTGTTTGCTGGTCATCATTTACCTTTTGTAGGCTTAAACACTGGTATACACTGATTTACAAGGCAATACTGTGTAAAAGGCCACTTTATCTTTGTTATTTTTTAAATCAGGTCAGTAAATAATATAAATGATGGTCCCATTCTCATTTGTTTTTAACAGTACCAAGATTTAGAACAGGTCATGGTAGAAATAATTTTAGTTACTCAGCTCCGTGGTCATGGAATTCTCTCCTGAACATTTAAAAATATGATGATCTAGTCACGATGGTGGAGTATAAACACTTGGTCGATGTAAATATCCTAGAAGAGTGTAATTGCCTTTAGAACAGCTATTTTTTTGTCTTTACGTAATATGTCATTGTTGTACTGTATGTGTGTCTATAGTTTTGTTCGATGTTGTGTCAGTGTATGTAAGTTGTTTTGTCTGAAACGTTGTTCCCTCTGCTGCTGTTGGACCAGGTTTCTCGTGAAAAAGAGATTTGATCTCAATGAGAAAAACCTGTATAAATAAAGGTTAAAAAAAAGAAAAAAAGAGTGATGTTCCCAGAACCCGGCCTGGTGACTCAGTCATTCATTGAAATTTACTGATATCGCTCTCAGTTCAGTCATTGTTCTACAAGATTCTTCTACAACCAAAGAAAACTTCATCTTCCCTCCTTGCGTTTCTCAGCAGCACAATGTTCTTCACAGATGCTCACAGCTCTCTTTCTCTCTCTCTCACTTTTAGCCGTTCCCCTACCGGAAATGTATGTTAAATACGTGGTAGAAATACAGTATTATACAATATTAGTTGGGGTTTTTTGTAACACAAATTGAACTGTGAGAGGCTAGTTATGTTTTCTTTTGGAAACAGGTTTAACAAGGTACACCTGTTAATTGAAATGCATGAAATCCAGGTGACTACCTCATGAAGCTGGTTGAGAGAATGCCAAGTGTGTGTTATGCTGTTATCAAGGCAAAGGGTGGCTACTTTGAAGAATCTCAAATATAAAATATATTTTGATTTGTTTAACAATTTTTGGGTTACTACATGATTCCATATGTGTTATTTCATAGTTTTGATGTCTTCACTATTATTCTACAATGTAGAAAATAGTAAAAATAAAGAAAAACCCTTGAATGAGTAGGTGTGTCTAAACTTTTGACTGGTACTGTATGTCTCTTTGACCTGGGTGTCTCTTTGAAGAGGGTTTGAGTGTGAGGACTCCCTATGGGTGAAAGGTCAGGTGCAGAGGGAGACAGGGGGAGAGACGGGTACATGTCACGGAGTCTGTATAAACAGAAGTGATGATGGCTTGATGGCTGGCTCTCATAACAATGCCTCAGGCTCTGGTTACTGACTACAGATGAGAGAGAGAAAGCGAGAATGAGAGAGAGAGAGAGAGAGAGAAAGAGAGAGAGAGAGAAATGATAAAATATACAGACAACAAATTCCAATTGGCTATACTAAAACTCTTTAACATCATACTTAGCTCTGGCATCTTCCCCAATATTTGGAACCAAGGACTGATCACCCCAATCCACAAAAGTGGAGACAAATTTGACCCCAATAACTACCGTGGAATATGTGTCAACAGTAACCTTGGGAAAATCCTCTGCATTATCATTAACAGCAGACTCGTACATTTCCTCAATGAAAACAATGTACTGAGCAAATGTCAAATTGGCTTTTTACCAAATTACCGTACAACAGACCATGTATTCACCCTGCACACCCTAATTGACAACCAAACAAACCAAAACAAAGGCAAAGTCTTCTCATGCTTTGTTGATTTCAAAAAAGCCTTCGACCCAATTTGGCATGAGGGTCTGCTATACAAACTGATGGAAAGTGGTGTTGGGGGTAAAACATACAACATTATAAAATCCATGTACACAAACAACAAGTGTGCGGTTAAAATTGGCAAAAAACACACACATTTCTTCACACAGGGTCGTGGGGTTAGACAGGGATGCAGCTTAATTAAGCCCCACCCTCTTCAACATATATATCAACGAATTGGCGCGGGCACTAGAAAAGTCTGCAGCACCCGGCCTCCCCCTGCTAGAATCCGAAGTCAAATGTCTGCTGTTTGCTGATGATCTGGTGCTTCTGTCACCAACCAAGGAGGGCCTACAGCAGCACCTAGATCTTATGCACAGATTCTGTCAGACCTGGGCCCTGACAGTAAATCTCAGTATGACCAAAATAATGGTGTTCCAAAAAAGGTCCAGTCACCAGGACCACAAATACAAATTCCATCTAGACACTGTTGCCCTAGAGCACACAAAAAACTATACATACCTTGGCCTAAACATCAGCGCCACAGGTAACTTCCACAAAGCTGTGAACGATCTGAGAGACAAGGCAAGAAGGGCATTCTATGCCATCAAAAGGAACATAAATTTCAACATACCAATTAGGATTTGGCTAAAAATACTTGAATCAGTCATAGAGCCCATTGCCCTTTATGGTTGTGAGGTCTGGGGTCCGCTCACCAACCAAGACTTCACAAAATGAGACAAACACCAAATTGAGACTCTGCACGCAGAATTCTGCAAAAATATCCTCCGTGTACAACGTAGAACACCAAATAATGCATGCAGAGCAGAATTAGGCCGATACCCACTAATTATCAAAATCCAGAAAAGAGCCGTTAAATTCTATAACCACCTAAAAGGAAGCGATTCCCAAACCTTCCATAACAAAGCCATCACCTACAGAGAGATGAACCTGGAGAAGAGTCCCCTAAGCAAGCTGGTCCTGGGGCTCTGTTCACAAACACAAACACACCCTACAGAGCCCCAGGACAACAGCACAATTAGACCCAACCAAATCATGAGAAAACTAAAAGATAATTACTTGACACATTGGAAAGAATCAACAAAAAAACTGAGCAAACTAGAATGCTATTTGGCC